>NW_024468985.1:527955-756407 GCF_003184825.1 Aspergillus fijiensis CBS 313.89
CCCCCCCCTTTGCCCATTTATTGTAGGCCCGCGCTCGTCAAGACAATTTCCCTTTGTTGGTGTCACCCAACTTGCTGTCTCGGCTCGGACTAGCTTTCTTTGGTGCTCCAACTTGCTTGCGGCAAGCTTCAGACCAGCATGAACGGCTATACAAGACGCAATGAAAATCACGATGGTTACAATTTCACCCACCAAACGGCCCTACCTCTTCCGTACAGCCATAACGACAACAATGACTTCAGTGTAAATGAGCCAGGGGCATTCAGTTTCAGCCAATCACCTTTTCATCCTTTTACACCACAATTTACTTCACCATACAGTCATCCCAGCCTATCCACAAGCACGCATCATTTTTCCTCGAGCAACCATTCCCCAGCGCATTCCATTCCTTCAACGCCCGACCATGTGCCCCTGCAGCATCCTACGCAGTATCTCTCCCACTCGCGCTATATTCAGTCGCCCAGCTATTTTACCCTGCGCGAAGCGCTCGGTGATGCGGACATCGAGGCCCAGGAGTCCAGCAATGAGCACACTATGCTTTCAGAACCAGTTGTACCACCACTAGAAGGCTTTCCAAATGTGAGGGAGTTTGACGAATTAATGAAAAGGTGTGGTTTTCACCATTTTCCCGAGACGTCTAATACCATACATAATTATACTCATTAAGACGCTTACTAGTTACGTCGACGACTTATCTGTCAAGAAGCAAGATAAGGCATTGATCCATGCTAAGAGAGCGCGAAATATCAAGACCGTGCTGTTAGACCCTAAAGATACAGCTATAGAATCAGCTCAATTTCGGTATGACCAGATTCTGCCCTCCCGTATAGATGAAGGTTACTGCAGCGCTGGACCCTCATCGTATGTCATATCGCCCATCTTAGCATCTGCTGATGTTGTCCTTCATTAGATTTTGGGTAAAAAAGATGTTCAAGCTTCAAGCTGTTGGTCCTGGAGTATCAGATGTCAGTATTCATGTTCAATTCACAGGTATCCCAAATTGCTTACCCAGGCATGCCAGCACAGTATACAAGGTTGATTTGCCACGAAGGGAAACCAGTGGCCATTCGAGAGAAGCTCTTCAAGATTCTAACAAGAGCACATCAACAATGTCAACATGGAGGAAGGGACAAGACCTCAGCTCAAGTCCGACAGATCTATTCGTGGTGAGTAATATGTATCGTGCAATGTAGAGCCTGTAACGTCGTCCTTGCGTTCTCCACTCATGTGCATTGCTACCCATACTCTTTATGCATTAGTACGCAGTCTGACTTTTAGGAATTTACGTCATATTCTCGAAGGGTTCCGAAAGAACTCATCTCACGCTTTGTCAAGATATGTCCTACTTGCCAAGTGCGTCGCGGCGGCTCCCGATTGACGCCTCCTAGTTCAAGAAGGAGCTCTCCACGACTAGAGACAGTGTCGCGCTCGCCAGCACTCCCATCGCCACCAATTTCTAGGCGCGACTCCAACTTGAACGCTCAATTGTCGTTGGACAGATCCCAGGCTGATTTGTTTAGTCAATTCACTACTAGTCATGGCAATCATGGTCATTGGATAGACAACCAAAGAAAGCTACAAGAGAGGCAGCCGTTGTCTTCCACTAATATACGCTCATACGGAGGTGGAGCGATGAGCCACCTTTCGGGATCTGTCCCGGGAGTTCTAGAGCCATTCCAAAGTGACTTGTCGGTCTCACCACCTCAAATAGGTTATGGCACAAGCTATGCTCCAGCACATGGATCATCTGGTCAAAGAAGCTATTGAGATCCACTGGATCTCCAAGGAGATCTAGTTTACCTGGCATCTCGGCACAGCTAACGATTAAAACACTGCCAAGGATTGGCACGCCGAGCGAAAATGCTCTAGCCTGTTTTCAAATATCTTTGACCAGTTTGTCTAGTTTCCTGCTTCGAATTGAGTTTATGACATGAAGTGTGTGTTGGATTATACTCGTTTGTGGATTGAGTAGAGGATCTTGTTGTAATGATTCTCATAACAGTGCCATCCTCTGAGAATAGAAGTCTAGAATTTTCCAACTACAGTACAGATTGACCACCAAGATTAGGCAATGACAAATACATATTCCGTGATGAATCGGGAGATAGACGATGCGGAAAAGCGCAATCGAGATGAAAGGGAGAGACAGCGTCAAACATTGCCCTGCTGATAGATGATGTGGTTCTTTGTAAGAGTAAAGTCAAATAAAACTCCGCAAATCGAGCAGCCCTATGTTGTTTGTGGGTCAAAGCATACCACGCTAGAACCTAGCCTAGACCGGGAGTGAGAACTTTTTACCCTTCATCACCCTAGCACAGTAGTCAATACTTAAGAGCCAGCTCGAGAAGCTGGGACAACTCACTTGGTATAGTAAATATAGAAGAAATCAGAATACAGTAGTGTTTGTACAATGCCAGCAATGACTGGAATGATGTGAAAGTGACGTTCAGCATAATACCGGTAGATCCAATTGGGGATGTAAAGAGCGCGGTAGAGGCCTAGCGCAAAAAGGTAGTGTGTCGTTATGGTATCTGCCTCTCCGGTGCGCTGGAGCATGAAAAGCTGCGGAAGAATGGCGACGGATTCCAACCATATGGAAAACGTCCAAAGGATCTGCACGAACGTCTGAGCGGACGATTCAGATACTGGGCTCGGAGACTGACCTCGGAGATAGTGTAGTCGTGGGGGAACAACAAAGCCAAAAGGGCACTGAAGCAGAGAAGATATTGCACCTTGAAGGTATCGAGGTTCGGATCATGCGTGGGCTTGTACTCGGTGAGCATAAGATAAATGATATAAGCTGAAGAGCCTATGAACAAGATTTTGAAAGTTGTATTGTAGAGGGAGTCGGTAAAGGCCCAAAACAAGTCTTCGGTCAAAGCACAAGATTAGAGCAGATTGTTTGCATGTTGGCAGCACGACTCACCAAGATATCGCGTGATAAAAACCATTAGGTATAGAACCTGAGATTTAAATGATAGCCCCGAGCAGCTCTATTATCGCGATCAATTACCCGGTTGGGGGACCATGCATGCTGCTGACTTACACTCGATGACTTCATCTTCTGCAGAAGAATGAAAATAGATGCGAGATGAGAGAAATCGGCTAGGTCAAACAGGATTAAAATTGGAGTATGCTCCTGGAGGACACGGTTGATACTTACCTGACAACCTGAAGATGTTCATGGTGAAAGATAGGTATGGAGTTCGATCCAGTCAAACGAAGGATTGGTTAGAACAGATTTATCTGAGGAAGACACAGGTTTGAAATTGCCAGGTAACCATGAAGTGTGGACAGAAAGCTTGGGCAAAATGACTTAAGAATCTCTGTCTCACTTCGTATGGCGGTTGACTTAATGTTGACACGAAAGCAGCAAGCTCCGCGCGACATGGAAGGGAGGAAGGTGCGCCCCACACTTCCTGATACAGAGCCTAGATTGGCACTTACCAGATTACAGATATGCCGACCTTGTTATTCTAATTGTATGGTACAAATTGAATCATTCACCGCCCAGAATTATCATGTGATTCCCAAGCTATTTTATTATTTGCATAAAACATAGATTATGTTCTACATCATCTTTATAAGTTGTTAGGCATTTGCTGCTTAATAAGTAGTTAAACTGAGGAGAGCGTGAAGAGAGATGGATTCCAGCTATCTAAGCACCTATCTAAACTGCCGGCCAAAAATAATGAACTGTGGCGTATTTCGTGGTTGTCGATTCTGCTGTGTTCGGCGGCCCGCCTCTTATACTGTCTTCGGGTATCTTTCGGTCTTCTTGACTTTTCGAGTTCTTGTTTTGTTAATTAACTATACTTTATATATACTTATATTTATATTTATTATATACTGTTATAATTAATAGTATATTCTTATTTTAACTGTTTAAAGTATTATTTCTGCAGATTAACCGTTATATTATTTTTTCAAATATTTATTTATTGTACTTAATAGTATCTTTATTTTTTTATTCGGTTACTAAATATTACTATATTTTTACGTCTTGTATATTTTATACTTATTAAAAATTCTGTTATTTATATCTGCTTCCACTTATATAAATCATTTATTTTAGTAAAATTTTTACTTTTTATTTTAATTTATTTTAATTTGTTTTATATATATATATATATTTTTTTTTATTTTGACTAAATTTATTTTCTAGTCTGTTTTTAGTATTTTTTATAATTTACTATTTCTATATTCATTATATATTTATTACGGCAGGATACGATAGACGTAGATACAATATGATTAATATAATTAATTATAAAAGAAACAAACAGATAAAAGTCGGAAAGACCAAAGAATATCTATAAAAGTATAAAAAACAGAAAATAAATATATAGCAAAACTTCGGTAGACACAAAAATACTATAAATCCTACTATCTTAAAAATAATATCTATATTATAAATTATATACATAAATATTAACAAGTTAATAAATAAAACTAAATAAAAAAATAAACAGTCGAAAACTATAATACTAAAAAATATAATATAATAGACAGAGATACAAAAAAACAATAAAAAAATAAAAAAATAAAAAAACAAAAAAATAAAAAGAAAAAAAGAAAAAAATAAAAAAATAAAAAAATAAAAAAATAAAAAATAAAAAGATCAAAGACAATAAATTTTTATTAACTATAAATACTAAACAGATTAATATATTTAATAAAATAAAATATATTACTATACTATTTATAATTATAAATTAATTTATTTATAATAATATTCTCTTTATAAATCTATTTATTAAATTAAAAACTATATTCTTTTTAATATATAAAATATTATATTATAAGAATATGGTAACAGCTATAACAAATAAATTTTTAAAAAAATAATAGTAATTTAATAATCTAACTATTTAGAGAAGTATTCGTTAGTAATATTTAAAAAAATATATTAAAATAATTAAATAAATCTTTACCTGAAGACACAGATTTGAAATATATAATTAAAATAATAAAATATATATACTAGAAATTAGAAAAACTAAGTTTATATATATAATAATCAATAAAAGTAATAATATAAAAAGACTGGTATACTACTATAATAATTTAAACTTAATACTAATATTATAAATAATAAAAATATTATAGTTTTTATAAAAATATAAATATATATAATTATTAGACTTAGATTTAAAAAATTTATAATAAGAATTATAGATTTTTTTTATATAAATAGCAGCAAACTTCAAAGCTTTATTAATATTAAAATAAAAGAAAAAATCTTAAATAATATATATATCTTTAGCTTAAATATTTTTATTAATAATAATCTTTTTGTTGTATTCGACTTTTTAAGAAGTAATATTCTTTCTTTTCGTCTTCGGGCTAGCGCTCTCTCACCGCCTTCGGGCTGGTAATATTATATAAGCAGTTAAGCTAGCAAATCTTAAAAAAATTAATAATTAATTATTTATTTATTATTTTTTTTAAAAGACTTAAAGCTAATATTAATAGTATATTCTATTATAATTCTTAGTTTATTTAAAAATTATTTACTTAATTAAATAGCTAAAAAAATATTCTATATTAGTTTATTTATTTAAATAAGCACTTTATTAATAGAATATTTACAGTATTATTAATATATTTTTTTCTAATTTTTATACTTTTATTTATTTTATTTTTTATTTATTTTATCAATTTTATAATTTTTTTATTTATTATATTTCTTGTATATTTTATTATGGGCTATTAACTATATTTTATATTATTAAAAATATAAATATTTATATTTTTTATATATTTTAATTATTATAAATTATATGTTCAACTAAATTTTAATTTTATTTTTATATAATTAGTTATATATAATTCTATCTACTTCCGAACAGTATATATATTAATATATTTAAATAATATTATCCGGACTATTTACTAAATACTTTACTTTATAAAAATAAAATATAAAAATATTATAAATATTTTTATTAAAATTCTTATTACTGTATAAATAATTATTTTTTAAATACTATTATAATTTATAAATATTTTAAAAACTTAAGATAACTAAGATTAGACTATTAAAAATAAATATAACTATTTTATTAAATAAATAAATAAAAAATCTTTTAAAACAGTAATTTATAGATTTAAACTTATTATTATATTTTCTTTTTTTATATATTTACTAATATCTGTATTTTTATAAATATTTTCTTTTTTATTAATAATATTTAAGAAAATAAAAGTTAATATATTTTCTTAAACTAATATTTTTCTTATTCTTATTCTATTAATATCTTCAGTCGAGCTAATTATATTAGTATTAATTAAAGTAGTTTTTAAGCTTCTATTTATACCGGTATTATTAGATTTAATTTTTAGACTTATTTATTAACTTACCGACACTAATACAGCAAGTTTAAATATTAAATAAAATAAAAAAAATTGATTTATTTATATTATTATTAATAAAAGTCTTAATTAATCTATTTATAAGCTTATTTATTTTTTATTTAATAACTAAGATTATATTTACTATATCAGCGCTATTTATATATTAAATATATTAATATAAAAAAATTTAAACTTAAAATTACTATAAAGATAATTCTATTTATATTAATAATTTATATATATATAATTCTACTTAAATAGTTAGTCTGTATATTAATCAATCTATCTAAATTATAAATAAAATAATAATAAATATTTAAAAGACAGAATTTATATAATTATTTGTTTAAATAATAGTAATAGTATTTAATATATACAAATAGAGATATACTAAACAAAAAAATAAAAATAATATAAAAAATAGAAATATTATAATAGTAATTTTTTATTATTTTTATTTTTATTTTTTTTCAGATAATAAAATAGTTTTTTAATACTAAAATAGACTCTAAATATTAAATAATATATAATAGCAAGCTTTAGATATTAAATATTTCTATCTAAATATATCTTCTAATTAAGAATATAAAGATTTGGTTAAATATAATAAAAAAATTTATTACCGAACTATTTAAACTTTCTGTATATATTTTAAAATAATATTATTATTTAGAAATATTATAACTATAAGTTAAAATATAAATATTCTTTTTTATAGAAATATAAATATATAGTAGACTTAATAAATTAATAAAATATATCAGATTAGTCTTATTAATTTCAGAAATATCGACTATTAGATTACTGCTATTAAAGATCGCTGGAAGGTCTCCAATAGTCAATTTTAGAAATAGCTCGATAACTGTTGATATACACCGGTCGGTCAAGGATGCCGTTGGTCATATTCCTCAACTAATTCCTTTGCTTTCTATAGATCTTGTTTCTTATATCAGATATTATATTCGTCTATATATCCAAGCTACTTTATTAAATACTTAAAATTACTATTTTAAAAACATTAATTAAATAAAGTCTTAATTTTATATAAGTTTTTAGTAATAAAATCAGATTCGAACAGTCAGCAGTTAAAAAGATCTTCTCTTAGAATATTTTTTAACTTTCTAGTATATAGTTCTAGATATATAATACTAATAATTAAAAAAATTCACAAATCCGAAAAAGTCTAATAAAATATACTAATATCGACTTTTTTTCTAGAACTTTAAAAAATCCCGCGAATATATTATTAAGTTTTTTTTTTAAAACTACTAAAATCTTATAATTTTAGTAAAAATAAAGCTTTACTAGATTATCTTTTTTAAATATTATATTTTTATATTAGATGTTATATTAATATTTTATATCTATTTATATTATCTAAAATATTTTTATTACTATTATATATATAAAAAATTTTATAATTAATTAATTAACTTTATTACTATATTAAAATTTAAAATTATTAATAACTCTATACTATATATTAATATATATAATAAAAATTAAATAAAAATATTTTTATAGAAATTTAGAATTATTTATAGTTATAAAAGCAATTTAAACCAGCCGGCCGCGTCTATTAAAAAAATAACTATAATATAAAAAGATTTTAACTATTTAGTTAGTTTTTTTATTTTATTTATCTGCTTGAATATAACTTGCGGTAATAAACTACTACTTAATATTAAGTAATTTAAATAGTATTATTTATAAATCAGATAAAAACTTTAAATTCTAGTTATTAATAAAATTTTTAAAAATTCTTTAATTACTAAAAGTAAGCTTTTCGAAAAATAGACTTACTTATTATATTATATTCCAGTTATATTAATCTAATATAATTATAATATATTTTATATATTTATAAATAATAATTAAAATAGTATTATATTCTTTTTTATCTTTACTATCGGAAAGTACAGTTATAATATTAATAATTAGAATATAGAAAAATATTAGTAGTAAAAAATAGATTATAACTATTTATATAGTTAATATTAAGAAACTTTCTTTTTCTAATATTTATAATAATATACTATATACTGTTTTATCTAATATCTACATCTTAGAAAAGTTAGTTTTTTTAAATTCTCGATTATTTAATCTTTCTCTAAATAGCCGAGTATATTATATACATCCTCGAGGGTTTCTTTAAGCATCATACTCGGCATACATAGGGAATGCTGGGCATTGAAGAGTAGCCCGTCCTCTATATAGAAAGATATCTCGATTCTTTTAATACGTTGCCCGAGTTTAAGTTGAAACATAAGATCAAAAAGAAAGTTCTTAAACTGTTTCTAATATAAATCGATAAAGCTAAACAAGCAGTAGAGGACTTTAATAAAACTATAGATTACTAGTAATAAGATATTATTAATTAAAAAATTAATATTTTTTATATAATATTTAATTTACCGGACGATAAACTCTAAAAGCTAAAAAATAATATATTAAATTAAAAAAATAATATATAGTAGATTAACTATAAAAAGCTATCCGGCAGAATATATTTATATAACTAGTTAAATAAGATTTAAAACTAGATTAAAATAAAAAATTATATTATTTCTACCGCGAAGTCTTTTTTTAATATATTAAGAATATAAAAAAAATTTTTAATATATTAAGAATATAAAAAATTTTTTTAATATTCTTAAAAAAAAAGTTTAAATAGATAAAAAAGTAAAAATCAGAATAAAAAAATAATAATATTCTAATTTAAATAATAATAATAAAAAATTTATACGCCTCTTATTTAATAAAAAAAAACTTTTTTTATATTAATATTTTTTAATAATAATAATTTTGATAAGCCAAAACTCTATAATTAGATAGTTAATTAGAATTTAGTTTAAAAAAAGCTTATAGTTAAAATAATAGTTAATAACTTCGCAAAAGTTTTTAATCCAAGTTTTTTACTAAATATAAAAAATATTCCCGCGTTTAAAAATCTTTTAAAAAATAGATATTATATAGTTTAGTTTATTAATAATTATATATAAAATCTTTATATATTAATACTTAAAGTCTATTTTTCGAGTATTTATAAATTATTTAATATAATATTCTTGTTCTGCTGCTAACACCTGCTGTATAATATAAAAAAATAGTTTCTAAATAAAAATAAAAAAAATATTATTTTTAAGTTGAAACTGTTTATATAATAATTTCTTAATAAAATAATCCGCAAAAAATTAACAAGTATTTGTTAAACTAAATTATTCTACTATTTTTTTAATATATAGATTTTTGTTTATTTTTAAATCTATTTATTATAATATTAATTTTTATATTTTAATCTGTTTCTTATAATATTAATTTTTTATATTTCTTATTTTTATTGTTATTTTTATTTTAGTATATACTTTTGTAGTAATATACTCTTATCTTTTTATAAAAAAATATTATATTTAACTTCTTAAAAATTAATATTTTTTTTATTATTTTTAGGCTGGTACTCTTTTACCGCCTTTAGACTAGTAATATTATATAAATAGTTAAGCTAGCGAACCTTAAAAGAATTAATAATTAGTTATTTATTTATTACTTTTTCGAAAGGCTCGAAGCCAACACTTTTTATATAATTAATCTAAATATTTTTTGGTTTTAATATTCTAAACTGTTTTAAATTTGTTAATATTAATATTTTTTAAAAATAAAAAAACAACAACTTAAATAGTCGGATTTTTCAATATTCAAAAATATATTTAAAAAATAATAAAAGTATATTTAACCAGAGTAGTATTTGGATATTTAATATATTTCAAAATAAGTTTAATAGGATATTAAGATTAATGGATATTTATATTAAATATTAATTTATATAATATTTTTTATAGAAATATCTAGACTTAAATTAATACTTAAAATAATAAATAGAATAATTATAAATTATTATTATTATTATTAGATATATATATATAATATTATTATCTTAATTATCTAGATTATTTATTTTAATTATCTATTAATTTAGAAATATAATATAGTAAAATATAACTATATAAAACTAAGAATATTAAAAAAATCTTTTTTTTAAAAAATAATATAAACTTAGTATTATAGTTTCATATAAAAGATTTCGGAATATTTTAATTATAGTTTTTTATATAATTAATAAAAGTAAGATTCTATTAATGTATTTTTAATTGAAAATAAATTTTTAAAATATTAATATATTTAGTAAATTTATTAAGTATAATAAAAATAATATTATATTTATATTTATTTGAAAGTATAATAATAAAATCTATAAAAATAGTTTTAAATAAACTATTTAGAATAATTAGTTAAAAAATATTATATAGCAGACAGTAATATATTTTATTCTTAAAATATATAAAATAGCAGGTAATATACTAATAAAATAACTTATTATTTTTATATAGAATAAAATTATCTAATTCTAAAATATATTTATTAAATTTTCAATAATAGTAATTATTATAAATTATATAGAAAATTTTAGAAATAAATAAATATAATAAATATATTTATAGTTTTTTAAAAATTATGAATATATTATTTTTTAATATTATTAATATATTTATAATCTTAAATAAATATTTAACTAGTAATAATATTATCTATAATATATTTAAATATAAAAATAAACTATTTTTAAATATATAAAATATATTAATTTTAAAATCTTTTTTAAAAATAGTAGTAATCTTAAAGATATATTTATCAAGTATATAATCTTTATAAATATATTATTTAAATACTTTATTAAAATTAATAAAATGTATAATAAATATAAAATTAATATAATAGATAAATCAAAAAATATTTAGAATTTTAACTATATAAATATTAACTAAAATATTCTTAAGATTATATTTCTTCAAAATAGTATTTAAAATTTTTTTAAAATAAATAAAATAATATATCTACTATAATATTAGTAATAATAGAACAATAATAGATATATATTCTAAATTATTATATATATTAACTTACTTAAACAAAATATAAGTTTGAATATTTAGGATGAATAATATTAAAAAATATTTATTTTAATAAAATAATAATATTTAAATAGTTAGTATAAAAAATAATAGAATAATTAGCTGTCTAAACTATATAACATAATTCTTAAAAAATTTAACTAAATATAATATTTCTAATTTATTTAGCTAGTAGTTCTTTTTACTAAAAATTAATAAATAACTAGGAAATAAAAATAAATAAATAAATATTTTTAAAAACTGCTTCGAAAAATCTTTATATTTATAACTTGTCAAGAAGCGGGCTGGCGTCTGGTTCTTAGTCTGGCTGGGTAATAGAAATAACAGTTCTAGCTGGATAATTCTTTATAACTAATTCTCTAGATTTTTTACTAGCTATTAAATTAGATCATTTTTAGATTTATAGATAAAACATAGCTTAAAAAACTATAAATAAAATTAAAAATAATTAAATAATTAAAAAAATTATAAATTATATATAAAATAATTAGAAAAAATAGTTAGATTATTAAAATAAAATAAATTAAATAGATTAAACAAGTAGAATAGATAATATAAATAAAATAAATATATTAGATTTATATTATAATAATATATTTTTTTTAAAACCAAGCTCTATTAAAATATAAATTATAATTTATTAAAAAAATAATAATAAAAGTTTTTAACTATTTAATAAATATTTTTAAAATATTAAACTAGTTTATTAATTAGATCTAAATATTTAATCTATTTTATAATATATATTAATTAAAAATAACTATATCTTCAATAATTTTATATAAAATTAAAAATATTTTTAATTTTTAATTTTTTTAATTTATTAATTTTTATATAAAATAATAGAGATTAGTATTAATCTAAAACTAGTTCTTTATTAATAAATATAAATAAATTAATATTAAATATAAAATATATTTTTATATTAAAAAATAAAACTAATTAATAAATATATAAACTAATAATTTTTTAATTTTATATAATTTTAAAATATTTTAATTAAACTTTTTACTAGATTTTAATATCTTAATATAATAAATATCTTATTATATTTTTCAATTTTTAAAACTTTTTTACTAATTTATATTATTAATTTATTTATTTTATATATTAGGCTTAAATAGTAGATATTTCTATTTTAATAAATTTAATAATAATTTATATTTTTATAATAAACTAGTTTATATTTCTAATAGCTAGACTATTTAAAATAATAATAAATTTAAAATTTATATAAAAATAGAATCTATAATTTATAATTAATAAAATAGTTTTAATAATATTAAAATAAATTATATTTAATATAAATTTAGTTAAAAAAAACTGTTAACTTTAGTTATTTTATAAATAGTTTATATAAATATAAAAATATTATTTAAATATTATATTAATTTTTTTAGTCTAGCTGTTAGTTTTTAAATAATATATTATAAAAAATTTACTAATAATATTAAGTTATTAAATCAAATTATTACAGTACAGACCTAATATATCTATTCTATCTGTACTATCTATTCTATCTGTTTAATCTGTTTAATCTATTTAATCTATTTTATTCTAATAATCCGATTGTTTTTTTTTAATTATTTTATATATAATTTATGAACTTTTTCATTATTTATTTATTTTTAATTTTATTTATAGCTTTTTAAACTATATTTTATTTATAAATGTAAAAATAATTTAATCTAGTAGCTAGTAAAAAATCTAAAAAACTAGTTATAAAGAATTATTTAGCTAGAATTATTATTTTTATTACTTAATTAAACTAAAAATCAGATATTAGTTTTTATTTTTTAATATTATATAATTTTTATTCTTAAGAATAGCAGTTCTGATAAAATACTAATAATTTTATAATTTTTAATTATACTAAATAATTTAAAAAAGTTTATTTAGTATATTAATAAATATTTTAAAAAATAGTATAATTATTATAACTAGATTTATATATATATTATAAAGATCTGAAACTAACTTATTTTAAAAAAAGTTCTACTTATATTTTAATTTAATTAGATTTAGTAAAAAAAATTAAAATAATCTAATTATTATTTAAAGTTACTACTGTCTATAAAATTACTATAAAAAAATTAAATTTAATATAAATATATTAAAGTTATTTAGATTATTATTTTTATAATAAATATTTTTATATATATTTTAAAATTTATATTTATTACTAAAAATACTACAGCTGCTTTTATAAAAATAATTATATTAATTAATTTTAAATTTTTTATTTCTATTTTTTTGAATATTTATCTAATTCTAATAAGTTTAAAAATAACTATTTTAATTTTTACTAATTTATTTTTTAGATTAAAAAAATAAATATAAATACTAATTAATATATTACTACTATTATTTAGAAGTTATATATAATTAATTATTTAAATAAAATATGATATATTTAAATATAATTTTATATTAAAAATAGAAAATATAATTTAAATAATTTTATTAATATTCTATATTTATTTAAATATTTTTTTAATAATTCTAATTATATTAGAACTATATATAATAAATTATACTAATTAAAATAAAAATCTTATAATTTTATAATATTTTTTATTAAATTTAAATATTTAATTTAAAAAATTTATATATATTTAGATATTTTTTTTATATTTAAAGATTATATAAACTAAGATCTTAAGAATATATTATAAATTAATTTTTTTTTAAAAAAAAATTATTATAATTTAGTTTATTTTTTTTAAATTTTAAATAATTATTATTTATAGTATAATACTAAAGCCTATAACTATTTTTAAAGATTTTTTTTAATTTTATATTTTATAATTTTAAAAATCAGTATAAATCTTAGAATAGTAATTATATTAAAAAATTTATTATTTTTAAATATAATTCTATAAATTTATTTATTATATATTGTTAGTTTTTTTACTAAAAAATTAATTATTATAATTATAAAATATATTTTTATTATAAATCAGACTATTATTTTATTAAAAATTATTTTAAATTTAATATTAAAATATTATAGGTAATATTTATACATTTTTTATTTCTAAATTTCTATATTTATTTATTTTTAAGATATTATTTATTTTTCTATTATTTTATAGAATTTGTTTCTAATAATTAAATCTATTTATAAATTTTATAAGTTTTTTAGTTTTATTTTTTATTATAATTCGAATATTTCTATTTATTTAATTTTAGTAAATAGTTAAAAAAAAATAAGTTTATTTTAAGCTGCTAGTAAACTAATTTTTCAATATAATTATATATTATTTTAAAAGCTGTACTTAAAGAAATTTTTATTAAAAAAATTTTTAAAAAATTAATTTAATAGTTATTTTTATTATTTTAAATCTTAGAAATATAAAAGTTCTAATTTATATTATAATTAATACTAGATATTTTATTTTAAAAATAATAGATTAAAGTTAGATTAAAGTTTATTAATTATTATTATATTTTTTAAAAATTTATAAAATAATTATAAAATTTAATAATTAATAAAAAAAATTAGACTATATTATTTATTATATTTAAATAATTCTAAAGATTTATAACTATATTAAAAAAATATATTTTTTAATTATTTATTTTATTTATTATCTGATTATTTTTAGTTTTTTATAGTTAAAAATTTATAATTTTTATATTAATTAGTTTATATATATAGTCTAGTTTATTAATTAATATTATTAAAATTATTATAATATTCTGTTAAGATTCCAAAAAATTAAAATATTATATAATATACTAGTAAAAACCTACTTTAAAAATATTATATTTTTAAAAATTTTAATAAAAAAAATATTTATTTAATTTTATTATCTATATATATTATTTATATATATTATAACTATCTAATATTTATAGTAATAATAAACTAGATTAATAAAATATTAAAATCTACTAATAAGCTAAAAAAACTAGTTTTATTTAAAAAATTTTAAAATTTTAAAAATTTTTTTTTTTAAAAAACTAAAAAGCTATTATTATATTAAAAATATAATTATATTATTATTTTAAAAAATAAAAAAAAACCTACTATTTAGTTTTTTATATAAAATATCTTAAAATAAATTATAAATTTTAAAAAATTAAATTTTAAAAAATTAATTTTTAAAAAATTTAAAAAAAGATTTTATTTATTTTAATTTATTATTAATTACTTTTCTAATACTGTTTATAAAAAAATCTAAAAAAGATTTAAAATTCTATATTAATTATTATATTTTAAATATTATTTTTATAAAAAATAAATACTTACTTCTACTTATAAAAAAATTCTAAATAATCTAAAATAAATAAAATATTTTATAAAGATTAATATTATTAGTATTTTTAATAATATTATAATTAAAAAAAATTAAAAATATCTTATTATATTTTAAATTTATTTAAAATTATATAAAATATTTATAATATTATTTAGACAAACTAAAGTTTTTATTATATTCTAATAATATATTAATAATATTCTAAACAATTATTTTAATATATTTTATATTATTTATTTAAATAATATTTTAATTTATAGTTATATTTATAAAAAAATATTTAGAATATATTTAGTATATTTTATAAAAGTTAAAAAAAATAAAACTTTACATTAAGTTATTTAAATATAAATTTATTATATTTAAAACTAAGTTTTAAAATCTAGTTATAAATTATAATAAGTTTTATATAAATTTAAAAAAAATTAAAATTATAGTTAAATAGTTTATTTTAATTTATATAATTAATATATAAATTTTTTTAAATTTTAGCAATTTTTATTATTAATTTATTTATAATCTTTTAGAACTAACTATTCTACTTATATATTTAATAAAGAAAAATATCTTATTTATATAAATTTTAAATTATTAGAAAATATTAAATATATTTTTAAATATTCTTATTAAAATATTAGTTTTATAATTATTTAATTAAATTTATAATATTATTTTAGAAACTAATATTTTAACTATATATTAAAAAAAGTTTTATTTTAATATAATAATAATAGAATATTATATTTTATTATATATTTTTTTTAAAAAAATATATCTCTACTGAATATAATTATAAAATTTATAATAAAAAGTTATCTATTATTATTTATTATTTTAAAAAATAGTATTATAAGTTAAAAAAAATTATTTTTAATTTAAATTATTATTAATTATTATAATTTAAAATATTTTATATTTATTAAGTTTTTAAATTATAAATAGATTTAATAATCCGAATTTTTATTATATTATATTTTTAAGATTATTTATAGATTTAGAAAATATAAAATTAAATCTAATAATTTAATTAAAAAATTAAATAGTTTTTTTTAAAAAAAAATAAATATTTATTATATTAAAACTTAGTAGTTTTAAAATAAGAAAATATTATTTTATTTATTTATTAATACTATTCCCGATCTTACTAGAAAGTAAAAATAATAAAAAAAATAATTCTAAAAAAAATAAAAAAAATATACCGAAAATAAAACTAATATTTATTTTATATATTGAAAAACATATAATATTTAAAAATAAATAAAATTTATAATTTTTATTTAAAATATAAAAACCTTTCTATACTATATATAAAAAAATAAATAAATTAAAAAAATATTAAAAATTTTAGCTACTAATAAAAATTATTATTTAGATATATTATTAATATAATATAAAAAAAAAGCTTTTTATTTTATAAAACCTAACTATTAATAATTTTTTAATAATAGATAGATTAAAACTAATTTAATTAAACTAATCTATAATAAATTTATTTTTAAATATTTTAAAAAAATTTATATATATAAATTATTAATTTAAAAATACTACTAGTCTAATATTTATTAATATATAAAATAATAAATAAAAAACTATTATATCTATTAAAGAATAATTCTATTTAAAAAAATAAAATAAAAAATTCTAAAACTTTTATTAGTATTTATATAAATATAAAAAAATATATTTATAAATTTTATTTTATATTTATCTAAAAGTTAGAGTTATAATAATATTTTAATAATTATTAATTATTTAATAAAAATAAAATATTTAATATTTTATAATTTAATTACTAATATTATTATTATTATAATTTATTTTAATTTACTTTTTTAAATAAAAAATTCTAATTTATTTTTAAATTTTAAAAATATTTAATATAATAATTAAATATTATTCATAAGCTTTTTATAGTATATTATTCTAAGACTAATAATTAAACTAAAAAAGTTAATATAATATTTAAATAATATTTCTATATCTATATAAATTATTTATAAAATAATTAAAGCTAATAATTTTTTTTATTAAATTTACTTTAAATATAATTTATTTTAATATTATTAAAATTATTCTATTTTTTATAAATTATAAATTTTATTTTTATATAAATTTTAAATTTATTATTATTCTAAATTATCCAGCTGCTAAAAATATAAATTAATTTATTATAAAAATATAAGTTATTACTAAATTTATTAAAATAAAAATATTTATTATTTAAATCTAATATATAAAATAAATATACTAATAATATAAGTTAATAAAAAGATTTAAAAAAATTATAAAATATAATTAGATATTTATTATATTAAAATATTAAAATTTAATAAAAAGTTTAATTAGAATATTCCAAAATTATATAAAATTAAAAAAATTATTAATTTATATATTTATTAACTAGCTTTATTTTTTAATATAAAAATATATTTTATATTTAATACCAGTTTATTTATATTTATTAATAAAAAACTAATTTTAGATTAATATTAATTTTTACTGTTTTATATAAAAATTAATAAATTAAAAAAATAAAAAGTTAAAAATATTTTTAATTTTATATAAAATTATAAAAAATATAATTATTTTTAACTAATATATATTATAAAATAAATTAAATATCTAAATCTAACTACTAAACTAATCTAATATTTAAAAAATATTTACTAAATAGTTAAAAACTTTTATTATTATTATTTTAATAAATTATAATTTATATTTTAATAAAGCTTAATTCTAAAAAAAAATATATTATTATAATATAAATCTAATATATTTATTTTAATTATATTATTTATTTTATTTATTTAATCTATTTAATTTATTTAATTTATTTTATTTTAATAATCCGATTGTTTTTTAATTATTTTATATATAATCTGTAAATTTTTTAATTATTTATTTATTTTTAATTTTATTTATAGTTTTTTAAGCTATATTTTATTTATAAATCTAAAAATAATCTAATCTAGTAGCTAATAAAAAATATAGAAAACTAGTTATAAAAAACTATCTAGTTAGAACTATTATTTTTGTTATTTAGTCAGACTAAGAACCAGACGCCAGCCTGCTTCTTGACAGAAATATTACTAAAACTAAAAATAAATTAGAATTTTTTATTTAAAAAAACAAATTAAAATAGACTATATGATTTTTATATATATTAAATATATATTACTATAATAACAGTAGTATTAATAATTAAATTATAAAAAATTAAATATTTTATTTTTATTAAATAATTAATAATTAGTAAAATAATATTATAATTTTATTTTTTAGATAAATATATAATAAAGTTTATAAATATACTTTATTATATTTATCTAAATATTAGTAAGAATTTTGAAATTTTTTATTTTATTTTTCTAAATAGAATTATTTTTTAATAAATATAATAAGTTTTTATTTATTATTTTATATATTAATAAATATTAGACTAGTAATATTTTTAAACTAGTAGCTTATATATATAAATTTTTTAAAATATTTAGAAATAGATTTATTATAAATTAGTCTAATTAAATTAGTTTTAATCTATTTATTATTAAATATTTATAATTAATTTTTATAAAATAAAAAGCATTTTTTATATAATATTAGTAGTATATTTAAATAATAGTCTTTATTTATAACTAGAATTTTTAGTATTTTTCTAATCTATTTATCTTTTTTATATATAATACAAAAAGATTTTATATTTTAAATAAAAATTATAAATTTTATTTATTTTTAAATATTATATTTTTTAGATGTATAAAATAGATATTAGCTTTATTTTTTATATATTTTTTATATTTTTTTAAAAATTATTTTTTTTATTATTTATATTTTCTAGCAGGATTAGAAGTAGTATTAATAAATAAATAAAATTAATATTTTTTTATTCTAAAATTATTTAGTTTTAATATAACACATACTTATTTTTTTTTAAAAAAATTATTTAATGTTTTAATTAGATTATTAGACTTAATTTTATATTTTCCGGATTTATAAATAATTTTAAAATTAAAATATAATAAAAATTTAAATTATTAGATCTATTAATAATTTAAAAACTTTATAAATATAAAATATTTTAGATTATAATAGTTAATAATAACTTAAATTAAAAATAATTTTTTTTTAATTTAGAATATTATTTTTTAAAATAATAAATAATAATAAATAATAATAAATAATTTTTTATTATAAATCTTATAATTATATTTAATAAAAATATATTTTTTAAAAAAATATATAATAAAATATAATATTTTATTACTATTATACTAGAATATAACTTTTTTTAATATATAATAAAATATTAATTTTTAGAATAATATTATAAATCTAATTAAATAATTATAGAATTAGTATTTTAATAAAAATATTTTTAAATATATTAAATATTTTCTAATAATTTAGAATTTATATAACTAAAAATTTTTTTTATTAAATATATAAGCAGAATAGTTAATTTTAAAAAAATTATAAATAAATTAATAATAAAAGTTACTAAAATAAAAAAAAACTTATATATTAATTATATAAATTAAAATAAGCTATTTAGTTATAATTTTTATTTTTTTTAGATTTATATAAAACTTATTATAGTTTATAATAAAACTTAAAAACTTAGTTTTAAATATAGTAAATTTATATTTAAGTAATTTAATATAAAATCCTATTTTTTTTTATTTTTATAAAATATAATAAATATATTCTAAATATTCTTTATAAATATAATTATAAATTAGAATATTATTTAAATAAATAGTATAAAATATATTAAAATAATCTTTTAAAATATTATTAATAAATTATTAGAATATAAGAAAAACTTCAGTTAGTTTAAATAATATTATAAATATTTTATATAATTTTAAATAAGTTTAAAATATAATAAGATATTTTTAGTTTTTTTTAATTCTAATATTATTAAAAATGCTAATAATATTAATCTTTATAAAATATTTTATTTTTTTTAAATTATTTAAAATTCTTTTTATATATAGAAGCGGGTATTTATTCTTTATAAAATTAATATTTAAAATATAATAATTAATATAAAATCTTAGATTTTTTTTAGACTTTTTTATAAATAGTACTAAAAAGATAATTAATAATAAACTAAAATAAATAAATTTTTTTTAAATTTTTTAAAAGCTATTTTTTTTAAAACTTATAATTTATTTTAAAATATTTTATATAAAAAACTAAATAGTAGGATTTTTCTATTTTTTAAAATAATAATATAATTATATTTTTAATATAATAATAGCTTTTTAATCTTTCTAAAAAAGAAATTTAAAATTCTTAAATTTTTTAGATATAACTGGTTTTTTTAATTTATTAATAGATTTTAATATTTTATTACTCTGAATTATTATTATTATAAATATTAGATAATTATAATATATATAAATAATATATATAGCTAATAAAATTAAATAAATATTTTTTTATTAAAATTTTTAAAAATATAATATTCTTAGAACAGACTTTTATTAATATATTATATAAAATTCTAAGTTTAGAGAATCTTAACAGAATATTATAATAATTCTAGTAATATTAAATATAAATTAAACTATATATATAAACTAATTAATATAAAAATTATAGATTTTTAGTTATAAAAAACTAAGAATAATTATTTAATAAATAAAATAATTAATTAAAAAATATATTTTTTAAATATAATTATAGATTTTTAGAATTATTTAAATATAATAAATAATACAGCCCGACTTTTTTTATTAATTATTAAATTTTATAATTATTTTATAAATCTTTAAAAAATATAAAAATATCATAGACTTTAGTCCAGCTTTAATTTATTATTTTTAAAATAGAATATCTAATATAAGTTATAGTATAGATTAAGATTTTTAAATTTTTAGAACTTAGAATAATAAAAATAATTATTAAATTAGTTTTTTAAAGTTTTTTTTAATAAAAATTTTTCAAGTATAGTTTTTAAGATAATATATAATTATATTAAGAAATTAGTTTATTAATAGTTTACAATAAACTTATTTTTTTTACTAAAATTAAATAAATAAAAATATTCGGATTATAATAGAAAATAAGATTAAAAAACTTATAAAATTTATAAATAAGTTTAATTATTAAGAATAAGCTCTATAAAATAATAAAAAAAATCAATAATATATTAAAAATAAATAAATATAAAAATTCAAAAATAACAGATATAATAATATAGTCGATTTTATGAATGTTGATATTCTGCTGTATGTTTCTGTCTAGCAGATATTTCTTAGTAGACTCGATCTTTCGAACTTTCTTCTTATTAACTATCTTAATATAATTAATTTTATTATTAATTTGTCTTATCGATTAGTATTATTATATCTAATAATATATTTTTAAATAGTTTAGAAAGTTGTTTTTAGAGATAAATTATTTATTTTTATATTTTTATATTTCTTTTATATTCGTTATTTTTGATTACTAGATTACTATATTAATTAATCCTATTATTTTTTACTATTTTTATATCTTAAGATTTTCTTTTAATTATATTTTTACATTCTGCTATTTATATTTATATTTATTTGTAGGTTATTTATTTTACTAAACTTCTATCTTATATTCTGATTTACTTACTTAAATATTTAAATCCTATATATAAATTATCTTAACTAAATTAGTATCTTATATTCTTTATATTTTTAACTTTTATACTAATTAATATTTTAATTATTTTTATTTTTAATTTTTACTATTTATATTTCTGCTTTTTTATTATATATCTATTTATTTTATATTATAAGTAATATATTTATTAGATCGGAACTATTAAAAATATTTTTTAATAGCTTATTTATATATTTATTTATTTATTTAATTATTTAATTAGTAATATTAATATTTTCTAAACTTGCTTATTAAATTATTAAATACTTTAATAATAATATTTATACTTTCTAAAAATATTTTAATAACAATATTCTTTTGTAAGCTTATTATATTATATTTATTATATCTATACTAGTATTTATAAAAAATTACATTTATTCTTTTTTTTAGAATTTTAATAAATTAGTTATATATAAAGATATTTATATTTTTTCTAAGTATACCGAATACTTTTTTAGTTTTAAACTATATACTGTTTGGCTTTAAATTTTTATTTTTAAAAACCTTTAGACAGCTTTATTAAATTATTTTATTTATTAAATTATATATGTTCTGAAGCCTCTATAAATATTTTTATATTATTTTTAATATTTATTTATATATTTTATAATATTATTTTTATACCGAATTCTTATTTTATAAATTTAGTATTTATAATCTTACTAAAAGTATTTATATTAAGTTTTATTACTTTTTTTAAGAACTTTAAAAATCCGTCCAAAAAAATTAGTTAAATTAATAGATATTAATATTAAAATATCTAAATATTAAAAAGTCAATATATCTATATCTTAAGATATTAATATATCTAAAATATTCTAAATTTTTAAATATATTATTTCTAGTATTTTTCTAGTAACTAAATATTTAAATAAGTTATTTATTTTTTATTTTTTATTATTTTCTGGATTTATAAATCCTTAAATCCTTTATTTACTGTTTTATTATTTAATATTTTTTCTGATTTTAATTATTCTTGTTTTTTTAAATTAATATTTAATTAATTTAGTTAATACTCTATATTTAAGTTTTAAGATATTAAAGATTCTTAAATCTTTTAATATGATTAATAAATTAAATATATTTATAATAAATTTTTATATAATTATTTTAATTTTTTATTTTTTAGTACTAATATATCTGTTTTAGATATTAATATAGAGTCTTTTACTTCTTGCTGTTTTTTATTTTTATATTATAAATATTGACTAACTAAGAAAATAGTTAGTATCTTATTTATTAGTCTGTTTAGTAGTATTAGTGTGTTTTTTATATTTATTTAATTAAATTCTTTTCTAATTAATTTTTTTAATATAAATATAGAATATATTAGTATAGTTACTCGGTTTTATAAACTATTTTAAAAAATATCTTATTAGTAATAATAATATTCTGCTATCTTTTCTACTTAACCCGCGCGGTAGTTAATATAATTAAAATAATAATAATAATTCTAATAATAAAAATCTAAATATATATATATATACTATATATATTAAAGATATAAAGCCCGAAAAAGTCGGTTTTTTTTATTTTAATATAAAAAATAATAAATTAGTAAAATAAATTAGTTATAATATATTTTATAAGAATATTAATATTTTTATTAATTATATTTATTAATTATATTTATAATACTGTTAGATAGTATAATAATAAACTTATTAAAAATAACTTATAGATCTATTTTTATAATATTATTTTAATATAATTTACTTTCGGTATATCCGAATTTAAAAAGTTGATAATTACTAAAGCTATTTTTAAGAATAGATAGATTAAAATTTTTTTTAAATTAATTCTGTTTTAGTCTGTCTGCTGTTTTATTAAAACTTAATTATATATATTATAGTTTTAATAATATAAATATTAAGCTAATTAGTTAATTTATTTAAGATATAATATAGTATACTTATATTATATATATAAAAGATTTTTATAATTAGATATTTTATTTATAAAATTATATAAATATTTATTTTTATATTATTTTAACTAAACTGATAAAGATAATATTTATTGGTTAATTCTTAAAAAATCTTAATAACTAATAATAAAAATAAAAAGATCTTATCTATACAACTAATAAATATAATAATAATTATAATAATATATTCGAAAACTAATCTTATAATAATTAAAAATCCTATAATTAAAAATAAAAATAGTCTGATTACTCGAACTATTATAATAGCTGTAATAACCATACTAATAATTTCTAAAAATATAATTATTTATTTTAGAATTATTAGTAGTTAAACTAGTAGTTAAACTATCAGCTGAATAACTTATAACAACTAAATAACTATTAGTAATTTTATTAGCAGTAATATTTATATATCTTTTATAGTTAAATATAATACAGCTTACAGTTATTAAATTAAAATATAAATAACTATTAGTCTTAGAATTAATATAATAATAATTAATAAAACTAAAATTAATAGTATAGAAATTATTAAAATTAGAATACTAATTATAATTAGTAAGATGCTTGGTCTAATAGTAATAATTATTCTAATAATTCTTTTAATTATAATTATAATAATATATATATATTACTATAACTAATTCTATTTTATCTAGAAATATTAATAATTCTATTTTTAAATAGTA
Source organism: Aspergillus fijiensis CBS 313.89 (assembly GCF_003184825.1). Taxonomy (NCBI): domain Eukaryota; kingdom Fungi; phylum Ascomycota; class Eurotiomycetes; order Eurotiales; family Aspergillaceae; genus Aspergillus; species Aspergillus fijiensis. The sequence goes on from NW_024468985.1 coordinate 552,809, forward strand.
TACTAGTTTTAATATATATAGTTTTCTTAATAGAAGGTTTTCTACTAGTCTTTCTAACTATTTATATAGTTCTGAATATAAATATTCTGAATATTAATATATAAAGAATAATTCTTATAATAATTATAAATATAATAATTTTTATAATAAAAATAATATATATTATAAAAAATATAATAATATTTATACAGCTGAATATGTTAAGAACAACTTTATTAAAAACTTTAGTATTATTTTTAATAATCTGTTTTTTATATTTAATAATCTATTTTTTATTTTTTATATCTCTATTTTTATATTTTAGATGTTTAATCTTACTGTTTTTAATAAAGTATATTTTATTTTTTATAATAATTATAATTTGATATTTTCTTCTAAAAATAAACTTTATATATACTAAAAGTATTATATAATATTTTTTTTATATTAAATCTATTAAACTTGCTACAGTTGTTATTAATAATTTTATTATTATATTAAATTATTATAATTAAAAAATTATAAATATTAAAATAAATAAAGTTCTGTAGTTTTTTAAATCTGCTACTATAAAAGTTAGTTTAAATATTATATCTAAATATACTAAGATCTGTATTAATACTAGTTATATTATTATTATTGATAATATTATATTATTTTATTTATTTGGATTTAAGCTATATAATATTTTTTATATATTTTAAATTAGAGAAATTAGTTCTATATATTAAGTTACTTAATATACTGTTCTTAATATTTATTTTTTTAAATATAAAGATTATACTAAGTTGATTAGTTCTATATTTATATATATTGAAATATATATTATTTTAATTAAAAATCTTTTATTAAATATTCTTATTAGTACTAATATTATATATTATAAAAATAATTTTAGATTATAAACAATAGATAGTTATTATATATTTTTATAGTAACTTTGTTTTTTTTATTTAAACTATTATTGCTTTATACTGTCTTATAAATATTTTTATTTATATTACTAAATATATAGTTATATTCTCTTATTTTTGTATTAATTTGTTAATTAAAAAAATTAATAGCTTATATAATACCGACTATATCTTTAATTTTAAGAATAGTATAAAATTATTAATATATAATTATTTTATTAATACTAATTTCTTTTTTATTAAGACTGTTAATAAGTTTTTATTTTTAGTAATAATTAATTACTGTTTAAAAATTAGAATATTAAGTAATAATAAATATATTATTATATATAGAGCCGAACAGTATATTACTAAACTTAATTATTTAGATTTTTATATTTTATAATCTTTTTATATTTATAGCTATTATTAATATATTACTAAAGCCCTATATACTACAGAAATTCTTACTATAATCTACTTGAAATATATTAGATATATTATTTATAAAGCTGCTTTTATTAATATTTCTAAATATTAAAGTATCTTATTTTTAGACTTTTTATTTACTAGATAGTTATTTATTACTATTCCGTTTTTTATATTTTAGTCTAAAACCGAACGCCCGTCTAAATCCGGTTTTGGACCTTTATTTAAATATATATTATTATTTAACATAGAATATATTAATAAAGATAGAATATTTGTTTTTTCTAACAGTATAACTATTTATTAAAGTAGTTATAAAGACTTTCTGGTATTATTAGTTATATTTTATAATATATAAATTAATTCTAATAGTTCTAATATTAGTATAATTATACTAAATATATAAAAATAATATAAATAATATTTAAATTATCTATTTAAATAAGTATTTAAACAATATAAAATCTATTGTAAAAAGCAGTGTAGTAAAACTGTTTATAAAATTCTTTTTATATTAATATATTAAAAATTTATTTTACTAGTTTTATATATTTTTTTTCATATAAAATAATCTAATATTAATTTATTATATCGACTTTAGAACTGTAAATGTATAAATAAAATTAAGTATATTATTAAAATCTATATATATAATTATTTTCTTATTAAGAAATAAACTAAGTTTTATAGTAGACTTGTATTAAAAATAGTTTTATAAAATATTTTCTAAAATATTATATTTTTAACTAATATAAATAAAATTATTAAAACTATTTATCTATATATAAACTATAATACCAAAGATTCGATATATAATTATATAAATTTTTATAAATTTTATATTATTGTTATCTATATATAAAGTATTAATATAAACTTTAAATTATTTATTAAAGTCTTAGCTATATATAATATTAAATATAAAAATTTAAAAATAATATAAAATATATTTAATAATCTTTTTATGAATTAATTATAAAAAGATTATTTAATATTAAGATTAGTATATAATATATTTAATATTAATATATATTCTGATTACTAGCTAATTTAGTTTTTTTAATATTTTTTTATATTAGTTTAAGTTAACAAAATTAAGATTTTTATATAATCTATTTTAATATTTAGAGTTTATAAAGATTTTTTTCTATAATAATTAATTACACTATATTTGGAAAAAATTTATTGATATAAATCTATTAATTAATAGTTATTATTTTAGTTTTATAATTTTTATATATAAAATTATTCAGAAATTATACTAGCTTACTAAAATATCTTAATTTTATAGTTTTTTTAAACTTATATGATATAACTTTAATTTTATTATGTTAAATATAATAAAAAAATAATCAATATGTAAAAATAAAATTATTAATATTTAATAATTAATAATTTTGATATTTATAGTTTTCTATAAATAGAAAATTATTTAATATTTAATTTATAAATTAATATTAAATACATAAAATGATTGAAAATTTCAATTGTATAATAGCTAATAAAAAATATTATTTTAATAAATATAATTATCTAGTTAATTTAAATTAACAGCTAGTTTTAATTAACCGGTTTATTAATTAATCTACGAACTAGTTTATTAATTAGTTTATTAACTATTTTATTAATGAATTAATTAGTTAACTAGTTAATTAGTCTACTAGCTAGTTAATCTAAATTTATTATATTATAATAATTCAAATATTTATAAGTTTTATAACAGTAAATCTAAGTTATAAGTTTCTAAAAAATATTTTAAAAATATTAGAAAACTACTATAGTATTATTATTAATTTTTATTTTATTTTTTAAAATACTTAAAATAAGTCTTTTATATTAAATAATAAATTATTTTTTAAATATTTTTTATTATTTATTATTTAAAATTAAATTTCATATATAGCTACAGTAAAAGCATATATACTTTTAATATAATTAAAAAATAATAAATATTATTAAACTTATGATTAAAATTATTATTTTTTTATATTTAGTAAATAATATTCTATACTAATTATTATTATTAATAGTTTTATTAATAAACTAATAAATTAGATTATTAAAAATATTAAAATGTTTATTTTTTAATTATAAATTAATTTATATCTTAGAACTAGTTATAATCTAATATATTATTATTTATAAGAAATTATATAAATATAAAAATAAAAAGTTACTAATTTTTCATAAGTCTATTATTATATTTTTAAAGTTTCAATATTAAAGTACTAATATACAGTCTAAATAATAAAAAAATAAATTATCTATTTTTATTATAAAATTTATTAAAATTATATAAATAAACTTAGGTATAATCTATATAAAATATAAAATCGAATAAAATAAAATAAAAACTATTTCTTATTTTTAATATATATATTTTTAATAAAAAAATACTATTGATTATTTTTTAAAAACTAAAACTAAAATATTATTTAATAGTTTTTTTATTATTTTTTATAAATTTTATTAATATTACCAACTATATTTATTTGAAAAACTAAAATAATTTATTATTATTATTATTGAAATAATAAAAACTATTTATTAACTAATATCTAATAAAATTTTTAAATCTAATAATATTTTTAATTAAATATTATAAATAATTATAATTATCGGAATTCTTAGACTAGTTTTTTTATTAATAAAACTATTCAATTATTATATAAAATAAAAACATTATTTTTAATATTTTTAAAAGTTAATTATTATTATTTTTTATAAATCCGGTAAAAATAATTATAGAATATTTAAAATATACCAGCTAATCACTTTATTTTATATTTAAAAAAAGATTCTAAAAAAATAATTCCGGAAGCTGCCGCGGCTGAAGTATTAAAATAATATTTTATAAAATAATTAAAATTATTATTATAATCTAAAAAATATTGTATAAATTTTATATTTAGATATTTTTAATATTTCTAATAATATTAGTTATTCGAAAATATTATATAACTTTTGTAAATATTATATTCTAAAAATTATTATTTATTAAATTAAGTTTTTTTTAAAAAATAATAAACTATTCTGATAATATCCGAGGATATTTATTTTTAAAAATAAATTAATATTAAGATTTTTTAAAAATTTTTTTTATTTCTAATTTTTTATGTTTTCTATAATATAAATCTTGTAATAGATAAATTTATAGAAAATATTAATCATATTAATAATACTACTATCATTATAGTAAAAAATAATAAAAGAATTATATTATATTAAGCTAAAACTTTAGTAAACTTATAAAATATAATTTATTATATATATATTTATATTTATATCTTTAAAATTTTATTTTATTTATTACTATTATTTTTAATAATTAAAATTAATAAAAAGATTTTTATATTTATTATTAAGCTAGCCGCAGAACCTGTTATACTAGTTATTTTAAATTTATAAAAATAATTAATATACTAATATAAGCTTTATTTAAATTAATTTTAATAAAAAATAGTTTTTAAGCTTATTAATTAGATCTATAATTAAATATTAACTAGCTGGATTTTTTTAAAATTTGAAATATTTACTATACTAAAATTTAAATGAAATAAACTAATTAAAAAATATTATATGTAAATTTTAAAAATATTATTTATTAAATATTTTATATTTAATATTTATTTTTAATATACAGAAGCCCGCATCTTAAAAATTTTATAGATTATTAAAATTTTAAAAAAATTTAATTAAAAACTTATTTTGATTAAATAATATTTTCTTATATTGTTTATATAGTTTTATGATAATATATATTATATTAATTTAATATAAATTTTAAATCTATAATTATATTAATTTAATAGAATTTTTAAATCTAAAAGTATATTAAATAATGTAATTAATAAATCTGTATATTCAATAAAATTTAATATTATAAAAACAAAACTGTATCTAAAAACTTTTATCTAATAAATATTAAGATTTTTAATATAAAACTCTAATTTTTCTTTATTTTAAAATATTTTTATTAAGTTTATTTATAGATTTTTTGATGGCTAATTATTTTTTATTATATATTTCTTGTATTAACTAATAAAAATTTTATTATAGTCTGATTTTTAAGTTATTATTAGAATTTATAAAAAAAACTAAAGCTTAATCTTAATATTAAACTTACTATAGTAAAACAAAAACTTTTTTTATAATTTTCTTACAATAATATTTTTTGAAAATAGTAATTAGTACTATTAAAAAATTTTTATAATACATTTTATTTATATAATAATAATTTTAACTATTATAAAAATTTATATTAATAAATTAAAACTATTAGTTAATAATAATCTAACAAAATAAATTAATATTATTATTATAATTTTTAATTTTTTAATAGTTCTTATAATTTATATAAAAATAAAATAGAAATATGTAATACTAGTAATAAAACTCTAATATTATTTTTATTTTTTGAATAATAAAAAATAATCTAATTTCAAAAATCTTTTAGAGATATATACTGATAATTAGAATATTTTTCATATATTCAAAAACCCAGCGCTCTTATTAAAATATCTAAAAAAAATATTAATCTGATTAATCAAAAATACTAGTTTACTATTGATATTAATATTGTTAAAACTAAAAATATTATTTTTTTTAAATATGTGTATATATAAATATTCTAAAAAATAATTATATTAATAAAATAACTAAATAAATTATAAAGAAAATGAAAAAAAATTAGATTTATTAACCCGCCGCTGCAGGTTTAAAATAAAATAAAAATAATTTTAAAATTTTTTTTAAAATTTTAAATTAAAATAATTAGTACATAGACTTAATAAATAAACTAGTAATAATTAATATATAATAACTCTTTTTAGTAGTAAGTAATAAAGCTAAGAAAAATTAAAAAATTTCAATAATATAATAAATTAAATTATTTTTAAAAAAATAATTCTATTTTAAACTTGTATAAATAAAGTAAACTTTTATAATTTTTTTATTTTTATTAAATAAATAAATAATCCGGACTGCCTTTATAAAGGAATTTTAAAAATTATATATTATATTTTTTTACATTATTTTTATTCTAAAACTTTTAAAAAAAATAGATAGAAATTCTGATTTTTTATAAATATTAGCAGAAATATTTACTAAATTATAATAAATAAAATAAATAATTATATTTTTGTTAATAATTAGCTAATTATTTTATTTACTATTAATAATACTAATAATAATATTAATATTAAAAACAGATTTTAAAATACGATTTTTAATAAAATAAATATATTATAATTTTAAAAATTTAATATATTTTAAAAAATATTCTAATACTATCTGCTAATTATTAATATTATATTATTTATTTTTTTAATTAATTATTTTGTCCGATAACTAGTAATGTTTATTAATTTATAAAAGATATAACCAATAAATAATTATTTAATTAAACAAAATTAAAAACTAATTATTTATATCTTTTATATCAATTTAAAATAATAACAGCTGATAATAAAGCTAGTTAATTAACAAAATTATAAACTAATAAAAAATATTATATATAACTAATCTAATATAAATTGCCGGACTTTTTAATAAAGTATAATAGATAAAAACAGATAGAAAATATAATAAAAAAAATAAAAAAAAACTAGTTAATAACTTTAAATAAAAAAAAATCAAAAATTAAAAAAGCTAGTTAATAGTTTTAAATAATCTTATTTATAAAAAACTATTTTATTATATAAATCAGTCTGTATATATACAGATCAAATATAAGAAAATTCATTAATATTAAAAAAACTAGTTTATAATTTTAAATAAAATTATTTATAAAAACTTTTATTATATAAATTAGTTTATATATATATTAACTAAAGCTAAAAAAGCCAGTTGATATATATAAAACTAGTTAATATAATTAAAATTATTAACTAACTAAAATAAGAAACTTTTATTTATATACAGTCTGCTAATATTTTAAACTATTTAAATATAGTTTTATATAGGGCCGCACCTAAGTATAATAAGTATAATTAATTAATTAATTAATATAAATATAATTTTATCCTAATTTTATAATTAGTATTAATTTATTTATATAAACTACTATAATAATTAAATTTCTTAGTTATTTAAATAATGAGATATTTTTTTAATAAAAATAATTAGATAATAAATAAAATATCTGGTAAAAACATTAGTATAAAAATAATAATTATTATAATAATAATTTTTAAAAAGAATAATTCTTCTAAGAATATTTTAATAATATATTTTAGAATTATTTTAATAATATTTATTAACACCGGAATAATCATTAGAGTTACTAAGAAAACTAATATAAAAATAATTATAATAATTATAACTATTTTTTAAAAGACTTTTATATATTTTAATATAGTTATAATTAATATAACAATAATTTTAAATTTAGAAAGTCTTAACTTATTAATATAAATATAAATATTGATAACTAGAATAATAATAAATAATTTTTTAAAATAAATAGAATATATAAAAATAAAATAATCTATAAATACAGCTATAGTAGTAGTTTTTATATTTTAAATAACTATTTCTAACTAGTTACTTTAAAACTAAAATAAAAAATAAAAATATTAATATAAAAATAATAAGCAGCAGCAGTCTTAAAATAATATAAATAAATTATAATAAATATACTAGATTTTTATTTAAAATAATAGTTTATTTTAGCTATAGTTATATACTATTTTATCTAATTTTATTATATCTAATAATTTTAATAATATATACTATAATTATAATAAAAAATATAATTCTTATAATAATTAGATTAATATTTATTATAATAATTACTATCATAATAAGTATAACAAGTAATATTATAATTATAAAAATAAAAATAATTATATATATTTTAAATTTTTATTTCATGATAATAAATTTAATAAATTAATAGTAACTTATAACTGTTATTATATTATTTTTATATTTTATAATAAATGATATTAGTATATTTTGTATATAATAATAAAAAATATAAAAATAAAAAATCTTTTGAAGATTTTAATATTAATAATACTAAATATACTATAATTAGTAAAGCCTAAAATTAAGATTATAATTAGAAAGCTATGACGAAGCCTCTATTTAATAATAAAAAATATAAAAATATAAAGTTCTAATATATTATAAAATTAAAAAACTTGTAATTAAAGATATAAAAATATTAATATTATAAAATCTAAAAATATACTATTAAACTTTTTTAATAATAGAAATATATTACTAAAGTCTTCTGATATTATACTATCTATAAAGAAATATATAATATTAAAACATATAAAATCTTTTAATAATATATATATTTTTATAAAATATAAAAAAGATATTAATATTAATATATTTTAATATAAAATAGAACTTAACTTTTATTAGTAAAATATTTTAAATATAAAAAATATTAAGTTTTATTCTATTAGTAAAAGTATTTATATTATAAATATAAGATCTAAATATGCTATTATTAAATATATTATTTTTTAAATATACCTTCTAAGAATAATAGTAATATAAACAAGTATTACTTTTTTAATTTAAAATATTTAATATTAAGTATTACTACAGCTATATTATTATAAAAATATTAATTCGAAATAATTCTAAATTTGAAACAAGAATATTTATAAACACTAATATAATTAATTATAAAAATATTTTATTTAACTATTACTACTAGAAAATATATTTAGAAGATTATAAAAATATATAAACTAATATTAAAATATAAGCTAAAAAATAAATAAATATATTATAATATTAGTGTATAATATAATATATATATTTATTTATATAAAAATAAAATTATTAAAATATATAAACTATATATTTAAACTCTTACTATAAAAAAATCTTATAATTTATATATATTTTATCGTTTTAAATTTTATATTTCTATAGATTATAAATCGAATTTTATATAATATAATAGTAGCTAGATATACTAGATTGAAAATAGTTTTAAATAATAAGTATATTATTATATGTTAAGTAAGAAACTATATAATAAAACTGGCTTATTATTTAAATAAAAATAATTTAAAACAGTTACTATATTACATGAATAAGCTGAAATATATTAATCGAATTAGTTTTTATAAATATTAATAATAATATTTTATTTATTTTTTATTGAAAAATAAATGTTAAGTCTATATTAAAGACTAGTTAGTATATACTGGTAATTTTCATAATAAAAAAATTTTTTAAATAAAGAAAATGAAAATATTATTAATATTAAAACAGCAGGCCCGAGAACAGCAGGAAAAATAATAAAAATAAGAAGATCTTAAAAAATAAAAATAAAAAATTAAAACTAGTTGTAGACTACAAGTTTTTATATTTTATATTAAAAAATATTATTATATTATTATTAATAAGATAGATTATTTATAAGATAAATCCTAAGACTATTTACTATTTCATAAAAATAATTAATAAATATAAAATATAAATTAAATTAGATAAGTATAATATTAACATAAAAAATATTTGAAAATTAATAATTAAAAATATTGATAAAGAATATCAAGCTATTTAAACTACAGATTTATTATATTAATAAATAAAATCAAAAAACAATTAATAAAATATTTATTTTTTTTATATTTAAAATAAAATATTTTTTGTTAAGATTTATATTTTAACTATATATTTTATTTTTATAGTTTAAAAACAGTAATTAATCTAATTATAAATATAAGAATAATAAAAAAATATATAATAATAAATCTATGAAAAATAAATAAAAAGATTATATTAGATTTTTATTATATTTTATTATGGAATACTATAATCTAACTAGTAGCCGGGTATACTTATATCATAATAAATAATATTTATAAATATTTTTATTAATAGATTATTAAATATATATAATAATTATTTTATGACTATAGAATTTATTAATTTAGTTCTATATATTTAAAAATAAATAAATCTTAATTTTAAAGAATTTTGAGTATTTTATAGAATATATATAAATAATTCAATATTATACTAGTTAGTTTTAATATATATATTAAGTATTTATATTCAATATTGAAATATCTTAAATTATAAATATTAAGCTTAAATTTATTAACATTTTTATAATTTTTTATTTATATAACTACTAAACTAATAAGTTAATAGTTTTAATATATTTATTTTAAAAAAAGCTAGTAATAATGTAATTTTTTATTTTTTAATATATTACTAATTTTAAAATATTATTTTAAGATTATTAGTTTTTTATAATACTAATTATTATAGTATACTACCGTATATAGCTGTTTTAAAATATAAAAATAATATTTTTCAAAAATTTATTAAACTAAAAAAATAAAGATTAAGAAATATATTGTAATAATATTACTTAAATACCTACGTCCGACGAGCTTACGATATTTAATAATTTATAAATAAAGCTTAATAAAAATATAAATAAAATACTAGTATATTTTTAATCTAAATATTAATGATATATAAATCTAGATATATATAGAAGATATAATATTATTTTATATTATATTAATTTAAATAAGTTATGTAAACTATCAAAATTATTTTTATATATTTAGATATAACTAGTTTTATTTTTAATAGATTTTTTAGAGCTTATAAATATAATTATTAGTTAATAAAACTTAAAATATTTTATTTTATATAAATAATTTATAAAATTTATTATTATTTTAAAACTGTATATATATTAATAGTTATATATATAAACTATACAAATATTATAAAACTTATTTAAAAATAATATTTAATATAATAATTTTAAAATATTTAAGTTTTTATTTTATTTATATATTTTAATTTATATAGAAAAATAATTTATAAATATATTATAAATTAAAAAAATCAATAACATTATAAATATATTACATATATGTTTTAATCTTAATAATCTTTTTAAAATAAAATTAGCAGCAGTATAAAAATATTATATTTTTTTATATTTATCAACTAATATATTATTATAAAACAGCAGGATATAATATTTTATTAGTTTTATTTTTGAATAATTTTCAAAAATATATTTATATACTTTATTTAAAAAATACTAAAATATTTTATATTCTTTAAATATTATAGAATAATTTTAAAATAGTTTCTGATATATACATATAAAAATAGTCTTTTTTATATACTTGAAAATTATAGGTTTTTAAATACTAGTAATTTAATCTAATAATATTAGAATCTTAGTTATATATATTCTGCTGTTTTATAAAAGTTTTTTCTATATTATATATAATATATATAAATATTTAAATATTTGAATATTAATAAATATTTCATTATTTTAAGAGATTTTATATTATATTAAAACTATATTATATTTAATAAATATATATATTATTATTTTAAAGATCTGTATAACTATATATAAAAATATATATTTTTTAATATTTTTTAATATTTTTTAATATTTTTTAATATTTTTTAATTAATTATTTTATTAGCTATTTTATTCTATATAATAATAATTAATTTTATTATTAGTTTACCGGCTGTTAAATATTTACTAGTATATAAATTTGAAAATATTATGAATATAAATATTGTAAATAAATATAATTAGTTTATAATTTTTATTAATAAATTTATAAAATAAATAGATTTAATATCCGAATATATATAATAATTTATATTTTTCTAAAAAAAACCGCGCCAGCTATACCAAACAGCACGCCACTATTGAATTATTAATTGGAAAAAGAAAAAAGTTATATCTAACTCTCTTTTTAATTAACTTAATATTTTTTAACAGTATTTTTAGTTCTTATAATTATATAGTAGTTTAATACTATCTAAAATATCTTCTAAAAAGCTAATATGATTTTAGATCGAGACTAACTACGGCTATAAAAAATTATAAGTATATAAAATAATTATTAATAATATTTTTAAATAATTTAAAAAAGAATAAAAAGCAGATAATATTCTGCTTAAGTCGATTTTTTTTTACTAATTAAAAATCTTACTAATTTTATCAGCTGGATTATTAAAATATTCTTAGTTAACATTCTCCGTAAAAATCTTAAACAAATTAAAAATATTCTTTAAATATAAATAAACTAGTAATTATAGATTATTACAATTATTAATAGTCTTAGCAGACCTACTATTATTTTATTATTAATAATAATTTTTAGAATATATTTATATATTAATATTATTTATTGTACAGTTATAACTGTTATTTTCGGATCATATATAAATATTTACCTTACTAAGATTTAAATCAATATAATTAATATTATAGATAAGTTAGTAGATTTAAATAGTCTATTAATATAGCTAATTTTTATTAAAAATCTTATTATTTATATATAAGAAATCGCGGATATTATAATTAACTTACTATACTATAATAATAAAATATTATTAATATAAAAAACAAAATAATTATTTATTATAAGATTCTTATAGGTTTTATATTATTTAGCAGTAATATAATTCTTATAATTAATAATCTAAAAAATCTAAAATATCTTATTTATATATAGTTATTATAAATTAAAATATTTAGTCTAAATACAATAATTAAAAAATATAAATATTTAATTATAGTATATAATATAAATATCAGTTATATTAGCTATAAAAATCTTATAAAATAATAAAAACTTTTAGTTAAAAAAATTAAAACTACTATTATTAGCTATCTAACTTTAATATTTACTAAAATTATATATATTAGTTAAAGACAACTCTAAAAGATTATTATTAAAAAAATAAATTTTTTATATTAATAGTTAAATTTAATAGTTTAAATATAGTAAATATTTTTTTCCGCGGAAATTTTATACTTAATAGTAAATATTTTAATACTAGTTATTATAACTATAATTAGTAGTTCTTATAGTATTTTACATACTAAGAATATAACTATATTAAATAATACTATTAAAAAAACTAGATTTATATATATTATATAGATTTGTATAAATCTATAAACTATATATTTAAAAATAATAGAATGTATATTAAATATATAAACTATAGACTAAAATATTTTATCTTTAATTATATTTATAAAAAAGATTAATTAAAAACTATCCAGCAGTACTGGCTGGATATTTTTATATTATATATTAATCTTTTTTTTAGTAATAATAATACTACTATTTAAACTATTTTTATATTTAAAATAAATTTTAAATTTATTTAATTATAATACGCCTGTAGTTATTTAATAAAGGCTAATATAATAATAGCCTATAATAAAAACTACTAGAAATTAATTATAAAAAAGCTAAAAACTATACTAGTTTCAGCTATAAAAACTAATATTATAATTAATATTAATTATAATAAGCAGCTAAAATACTGCTATAAAAAATAATTTAAAAATTACAAATATTAATATCTATAATCGGAGTTTTTTTATTAATATATTAGTACTAATTAGAATTATATTAGTTTTTAGTTTTAATAATATCTTATATATAATAAGTCTATAATTTAATATTACAGCTAATACTATAATTAGTTTATTATTTTAAATAAAAGTAATAATAATAAGCTTAGTATTCTTATTCCTAATACTACTAATTATATTATAGCTATTTAAAATAAATAATTATTATGAATAATTTAAAATTATATAAATAAACTATTAGAAATTTAATATTATTATAATATATTTTTTAGCAAGAAAAAGATATAAAATATAAAGTTTATTATTATTTAAAAACTTCAGATAAATTATGATAATAGCTAGTAAACTATATATTTTTAGGCTTTAAAAAAGTGTTTTTATTTAATAATAAAATTAATATTAATTATAGAACTTGTCCCGCGGGTCTGCTTTTTTATAAACAAATATATTAATCTAAAAATATAGAAAGTCCGGTATTAGTTAAAACTTTTTAGTATTTTTATATTATAAATCCTAGAAAAAAACTATATTTAGATTTATAATAAATATTAGCTTAATAAAAGCAGTAACTAATATAAAATTAATAAATTTAAATTAATATCCAAGCCTAAAAATAAGAATCTTTATAAAAGAAAGAAAATCTAATATTTAAACTACTTACTATAGTTCTGCAGAAACCAAGAAAATATATAATTTTTAATAATTTTAATCTATATTATTTATTATAAAATTTATTAAAATATATTTATATTAATAATACAGCCAGCCAGTTGCTTAATATTATTGTTAATAAAAACCTAAAACTGCTTCTGTCGAAGAAAATAATTATATATAAAGAAAATAATATTTATATTATTATTAATCTAATATAGATTATATAATAACTTTAAAAAATATCTTAACTATTATTTCTTTCAAAAATTAATAACTAAAAATAAACTATATATTAATATATATAGTACTAGATTTTAGTCTGATATTTATTTCTATAATGAAATATTAGAACTAAACTAATATAAACTAATAAATTTATAAAAATAAACTAGTTAATTAATTATAGTTATAATTAGTAGTCGGCTAACTAGTTAGTTTAGTTATTATTAATATAATAGTAGAAAATCTTATTAAAACTCTAATTACTATTACTAAAATTATTATATTAAAATAGATTATTATAAAATATTTTAAACCCAGCTATATAAAAAAATAAAAAAATTACAATATTATATATAATAAATAAAATAGTAGATTAAATCTAGTAATTAAGTAGACTATAAGATCTACAGCCGAGCCTATAATATACTATATTAATAAATTATTAAATAAAAAAAAATATATTAAAAAAAAATAAAAAATAAATAATATTTTATTCAAAGATTTTAAAAACTAGTCTATTAAGTTTATATATATAGAAACCCGAGGCTTATATTTATATTAATATTATAATTATTAACGAGAAAATTAACAAAAAAGTTAGAAATTAAAACTAAATTTTTTTAATAAATCTTATTTTTAATTATTATTATAGTAAACCTTATTAATAATAATAATTATAAATATCCCGAGCTGTATATAATATTTTTAATAACTTAAAACAAAATATATTATATAATTTAATAAGCTAAATTTAAAAAGATTTTTAATTTTAATAAATTACTTAATCTAATTTTCTAGTAAGCTTTTTTTATTAAATATTAAGTAAATAATATTTTTAATATATATTTAGATATAGATTACTGTTTTTATTATTTATATTAATTAACTATTATTATTATTTATTAATTAGATAAAAATAAATATACTATATCTAAGAATTATTAACTAGTTATTCTATTTAATATATTAAATAAGATTTTTAAATTAATAAAAATTTTTAAATTAGTTATATAATAGAAGTTCTTAAACTATTTTTAAATTATTATATTAGTAAATATAAAAAAGGATCTTATAATTATATCTTATATCTAATTTTTAAATAGATTTATATTATATAATAAACTAATTATCTAATAATTAGTTTACTAGTAGTTAATATCTAAAAAGCTTATAATAATATAATATATCTATATTTTTTATATAATCTGTAGAAATATTATATATTTATTGAAATTATTAATTAGATTATTTTTTTTATTTATCAGCAAACTACTATTATTATATAAAAAAATTATAAAAAAAATATAATTAGTAATATTATCTAAAACTTACCACTTTGATTTATTTTTTATCTGTTTTATAATATTAATCTATTTAAACTATTTATTATAGATAGCTGTATTCTAATTATTAGTTATATAAATAATATTTATATATTGATATAAAAAAATATTATTTTTATAAATTATACTTACTTATAATATTTCTATTATTATACTAAGATCTGGTAATACTAATATATTATAACATTTTTATTTTAAAAATATAAATAATTAATATAATAAAAAATGTTTTTTATATAGAAATATTTTTTATTATATAACTTAATAAGTTCTTAACTATTATAAATATAATAATTAAACTAATATAAAATCTTTATTATTTTAAAGTTCTTTTAAATCTAAAGTTGGCGGAAACTGTTTATTTTTTATAATTAAAAATTAAAACTATTTAATTTATTATAGTATTTTTTTAATTATAAGCTTTATTTAAGATATATTTATTACTAATTTTTGCTATATATATACTATTGTTTTTCTTAGTTACTATTTAAATATTTTATTTAATTTATTTAAAATATTTAAAACTTTTAGAAAACTACTAATAATATTATAGAATATTTTAAAAATATTTAATATAAAATTCTCTGTTATATAGCCGAGATTTTTTATATTATTATTTAGACTATTTTTAAGATCTGTTTTAATATACTATTATTATAGATTCTTATAAGATATACTACTAAAAATACTTATTTTTAGATTATAATTTTATTTTTTTATTACAAGATTTTATTATTTATTTATTAATTATATTCCAGAGAATACTACTCTAGCAGTTTAAAAACTAATCTAACTATATTATTATTTAACCAGTTAAAATACCGACTAGCTAAAGATCTTAGATTTAATCCGAATATATCGATATTTATAGAAACTATTAAACTAATAGTAGTTTTTTTATAATAAGAATTCCCGCCTATTAATATTATTTATTAATATATTTTTTTATTATTTATTATTTTTTTATATATACTAATAATAGTAGTTATTTTAATAGTATTAATATTATTATAATAATTTATAATAAAAATTAAATTAAGCTAGTTAATTATAAGAATATATATATAATATATTCTACTAAGCTAACTGATATTAAGCTGGTCCTAATCTTTATTAAAAAAAATCCAAGAAATATTCTTTAGATAAAATTAACTATAATTATTTTAAAATCTAAGTTAGTAATTATTTTTACAAATAATTAAGCTGTTATCTATATCTGTATCAAATTAAAATATTAATTAAACTAAAAAATTATTAGATAGATTATTAATTAGTTAAACTATATATAAAATATTAATTAATAAATATATTTTTAATAGCTTCCGGGTTGTAAAAATATATTTAGTAATAAACTGATAAATATATTAAAACTATTATTTTTAAATTATAAATTAACTAGTTAATATTCTGCTAATTTCTACTGTATATTAGTATTTTTAAAAATTAGCTAATTAATAATAAAAAACTAACTAAACTAGTAATCTATATAGCTGTTATATTTATTATATTTTTATTAATATAATAAAGAATAAAAAGATTTTTAGCTTATATATTAATTTATACTAAATATAATTTTTAGTATTAGTATAAATACTAGCTAGTAAGATTGTTTTAAATATTTATTTAAATATTATTAAAGCTGCTGAATTAACTGTATACTTTTATAAATAAAAGTCTTAATTAGTTAAATATATTTTTATTGAATATCTAAAATATAACTTTTTTATTAAAGTATATTTTTGATTAAAAAAAAGCTTACCAACTTCTGGCGTTTTTTTAGAAAAAAATAATAAGATAAATAATCTATTTTATACTGTATATAAAACTTTTAGATTAATTCTAGAATTTAATTAATATTATTTTTAATATTATATTTATTAAAATATAATTATTTTTATATATAAAAAGACTGCTAACTATTAGCTAATTTATATATTATTTAGCTATTTATTTAACTTATAACCAACTAGTATTTTTTAATAATAAGTTTTTTTTATATTAAGATTATATAATTCAGAGATCTTTAGACCAACTAGTAAGAAATCTTAATAATAGATTTAGATTTTAAATTATATAGCAGTCGGAGGCTATAATAGCTGCCGGTTAATATTTAAGAAAATTAACTAGTATAATAAATATAGAAATAGATATATTTAAAAATTACTAAATACTGCTAGTTTGCTATACAGAAAAAAAGACTATATAGAATATTTATAAAAAATTATATAAGATTAAAATTTTAAAAAGAAAAAAAACAGTTAACTAGCTAAAATTCTTATTTATGTATAATTTTAATATTTTTATAGTTTATTTATTTATAGGACTAGGATCTGCTGCTACTTGGCTAATAGAACTAATATATACGTGTATGATATATTTAATTTGATTTCATTTAATTTAATTTATATTTTTCTAGAAACACTAGCTGGTAATATACTTTTCAAAATATAATTAAGATTTATTTTATATTGTTATATCTGACTATAATATCTAATTTTTTAGTAATTTGTAGTCTAAAATATTTAAAGAATTTAATACAAAATAATATTATTTTATTATATATTATTTACAGACAGATAAACAGATAAAAAATGAATTAAATAATTAAAATTATATTTTAATATATATATTATTAGATTGTTATAGATCTATCGTATATATATATATATATATATATATATAAATAATTATTATATAAAGCTTAATTTTATCACTATCGGAAGAAATAAAGACTTAAGGCTTTTTGTTTAAAGATAATAATAGAATTAATATATCTAAAAAGATAATAGTATTTTTTTATAAGATATATCTATTTTTAATATATATATGATTAAGTAGAAAAGTAAAAGGAAAATAATAAATAATCTCAAGAATATTAGTAGACTATAAATAGAAAAGAATAAATAGATAAATAGATATAAATATAAATAAGTAAAAAGATATAAAAAAATATTAAAAATAAAAATAAATAAATAAATATTAAAGCTAGTTAATTTATAGCTGATTGAATATATATTAAATATCTTAAAAAGTCTATATAATTTCGGCTTGATTTATATTAATCTTATTATTAATATTTTTATTTACTTTAATTAGTATAGCTTAAGCTTTATTTAGTTCTATTTATATATTATTAATATTTTTTATATGATTGTCGATATAATATAAAAATACTTATAATTAGTTAAATTATTAAATTTTAAAATATTTTAAAACAGGCTGTATATTATAAAAATATTACATAATACTATATTTAAAATATCTTTAAAATATTAAATAATTATACTATTTACTGTAACGTTCGGAGATAAAAATAAAAAATTATTATTTATATTAATATTATTTATTATAATATTCGGATTTATATTTACTAGAATATTCGGAATATTAATTAGATTTATATTTACTATAATGTTAGATTAAGAAATAATATTAGATTAAAAAATAAAATTAGATTAAACTTAAAAAGCCTAAACTTAAAGATCTAAGCTTAAACTGCTTATACTATTTATAATATTATTTATAAATATATTAAAATACTGGCTGAAGTAATATCAATACTATTTACTTAATTAAGCTTACGTAAATTATATATATAATTATTATATAAATAATAGATATTAAAAGTATTTAGATTATTTATTAATATTGAGCTGTTCGGTTTATATATTAGAATTAATAATATCTATAAAATATAAATCTTATTAATTTATAAATAATTAACTGATAACTACAGCTGGCTGGACTAATTAATAATTATATATTATTTATAGTAGTTTAAATTAATAATATAATAATTAATAAAAATCTAGTTTATAATAGCTCGATTTAATATAATAATATTGATTATTGTATTCTAAGTTTTGTCTTTATATTTTGAAATATTATAACTAGTTTATATATACAGCTTTTTTTCTGTATAATATATACTAATTCTAATACTAGATAAGAAATATAAACTATATATATAAAAAATAATTAAATAATTAAAAAAGACTCTATTAATATGAATTTTATTTTTTATATTAAAATTATCTAAATATCTAGCTGTTTATTCGGCTGGTAAAAACTTCTTAATAATAGTATATATTTAAATATTATAAAATTAAATATTATATAAAAGCTAGATTTTATTACTCAAATTCTAAAAAATAAAAATTTATAGATATAAGTTTATTTTAGTTATAAGAAAATAGTAACTTATTTTTCAACTAGTAGCTATTATAAAAATAATAGATTACTATGATTGTAAATTAAGAAATTATATGTTTTTATAAAAAAGACCTAATATTTTTAATAATAGTTTATTATTTATTTAATAAGATCTTCTACTCTTATATTTATAGTACTAAATAATATTCTAATAAATCAATAAATAAATAAATAGATAAATAAATAAATAAATAAATAAATAGATAAATAAATAAATAAATAAATAAATAAATAAATAAATAAATAAATAAATAAATAAATAAATAAATAAATAATAAATAAATAAATAGATAAATAAATAAATAAATAAATAAATAAATAAATACATAAATAGATAAATAAATAAATACATAAATAGATAAATAAATAAATAAATAAATAAATAAAATAAATATAAATATAAAATTAATATAAATAAGGTATAATTTACAGATATAGTAAAGTAAAATATTCAGATATTTAATCAGAAAATAAAATAAAATATAAATAAAATAAATAAGTGGTATAAAAGTATGCAAAATTAGAAATATAAAAATAATATAAAATATAAAAAAAATCGGAATAATAAAAAAAATTAAAAATAAACTATAAAAGAAAGAGATAAATATTTATTTATCAAAAAAAAATTTAGAAGAAACAAGTAGTAGAAAAATAAAAAAAAAATTTAAAAAAAATAAATAGTAAAAGAATAC
This sequence comes from Aspergillus fijiensis CBS 313.89, assembly GCF_003184825.1. Taxonomy (NCBI): domain Eukaryota; kingdom Fungi; phylum Ascomycota; class Eurotiomycetes; order Eurotiales; family Aspergillaceae; genus Aspergillus; species Aspergillus fijiensis. The sequence goes on from NW_024468985.1 coordinate 573,606, forward strand.
AAGATAGTAAAGTTATAAAAATGATTGATAAAATAAAAAAAATAAAAAATAAATAAAATAAAAATATTATTCTCAATATTTAAATTCTTCTAGTAGTTTACCGGTATTAAGCTACTTATTTAATATCTATTTATTATATATAGAATTATATTCTTTCTAATATATAAAATATTTTTTTACTTTTATTCTATTTTAATAAGAATAATCTATACTTATATTCTTTAAGATATATTTAATTTTATAGTAGTTATTATTTATTTTAAATAGAAGATAACTATAAGAATTAATATTACTAAAAATTTTTATTAATTAATATAGATTTTAAATATATAATTAAAAGAATTAAATAATTTTTTTAAATAGTTAAAAGTTTAAATTTATATACTAACTTTTTTATATATTTTAAAATATAAAGTAATCTGATATATTAACAATTAAATTTATTTTTTATTATATATATATAATATTAATAAAATATAATTTTTATAAAATTAAAAATATATAAAAAGTTCTTTTTAAAATTAATAAACTTATATTTTTTATTATAATATAATTTTATTAATACTATTATATATTTATATATTTTTTAGTATCTAAATAAATATAGTAGTTTTATTTATAAAAAGCTAAATAAATAATTAATCAAAAAAAGTATAGTTTAATATTATATATTAACTTATATAATATATCATTAATAGTTATATTTAACAAGCTGTTAATTATTAATATAACAAATAACAAATAATCTATTTAAATAGTTTTATTAAGATTTTATACATATATATATATATAAATATGATTTTAATTATTTAGATTATATATTTTAACTAACTATTTATTTGTAGATAAAATATTATATTATGATTTTAGTTAACTTTTAATATTTTAAATATATCTTTTCAAAGTTCGACGGTAAAATAGAAATTTTTATTAAAAATAAAAAATTAGTAATAAATTTTAATTACTTACTTATAAACATTATATAAATATTTTATTTCATTTTATTATTTTTTATTTTGATAAACCGAAAATTATTCCGATTTATTTAATAAATCTATTTATTATGATTAAATATTAGTTATATTTCTTAATAAAAAAGTAATAATAAAATTAAATACTATAATATAAAATAGTATAAATAGTAATATAATTAACTAAAGATTATTACATAAATAATAATAATAAATCTTATTAAGAAAATATTAAAATTAATATTGTATATATTTATACAGACCCTTTTATTTTTTATATATGATAAGATTTTTTAGAATATTTATATACTTATTGAATTTTTAATAGTTATAATTATTATAGATTATTTTATACATTTTATAAATAAATAAATAAAAAATAAAAAGGTAAGTTTTTTTAATAAACTTATTATTATTAATAATTATATATTTTATTATATATAGCAGACTATTTCTTTCTATGTATAATAATATACTGTTTATTTATTTAATTATAAAGAATATTCTACTAATATAAATATTATTTTAATATTTAATTTTAATATAGATTTTGAATTTATTTAATACTTATACTGTCGAGTTGATATATATAATAATATATATATGAATAAAATCTATTTTTAAAAGTTTATTAAGATTAGACTAGAAAATATATAATATATTTTTATTTAAGAATTAAAATAGCATATCTACTATAATATTTATTTTATTTAAGTTATAAAAAATGAATAATAGAAAGTATTAAATATATTTAAACTCCTTAGCTATATAAAGATTTAAGTATTAAAAATAATTATATTAAAGTTTATTTATTTAGTAACTATAATTATTAAAATATAATTAGTAAATATAATACTTGGTTTATTAATAGTTTAAATTATATAATAAAGCTTACAGAATATTTATATAAAATTTAAAACTTTTAGTTTTATTAGTTAATAATTCTTCTTTGCTATAGTTAATATATAACTAGAAAGTAAATTAAATATATATATATATTTAGAATAGCAGATAATTAATATCTTTATATAAACTAATAATATAATATACTATAATTTTATATTCTATATAAAAGATATTAAAATTAATATATAATTATTTATTAAGAACCATAGTAAAACTATATTTTATTTAAACTTATTTTATAAGTCAATAAAAGCTTTAGTCTTATATTTATTTAAGATAAATAATTTAATTTAAAAGTAGTATTTTTTAGTTTTATTTTTATTATTAAAAAAGTTTTTTAGTGGTTTAGTTTTATATTTTTAGAGTAGAATAGTATATTAAGTATAATATAAAATATAATACTATAAGTAGCTAATTAAGTTTAAATAATATTTAAATACTATAAAAATACTTACAACTTTAATTATTTAAATAACTACTAGTTTATTTGTAGAAGTAAAACTAAAATTATTAATTCTTTATTTAAATAATAAGACTAAAAAAATCTATAAAGTTTTTATTAGTTTAAGTTTAATATTCTTTTATTTTAAATATTTAAATATTAAGTTTAGATATATAAATATTTATTAAAAGATTTTAATATAATAATTATATTATTTATATGAATATAATAGAATATATAACATTCTTTAAATATAAGATTTATTTACTATCATATACATAAAATAAAATTAATATAGTATTAAGAAGCGGGCTGGCGTCTGATTTTTAGTCTGACTTGATGGTAGAAATAACAGCTCTAGCTGGATAATTCTTTATAACTAGTTTTCTAAACTCTTTACTAGCTATTAGATTAGGTTATTTTTAGATTTATAAATAAGACATAGCTTAAAAAGCTATAAATATAATTAAAAATAAATAAATAGTTAAGAAGATTATAAATCACGTGTAAGACAGTTAAAAAAGATAATTAGATTATTAGAATTAAATAGATTATTAATATAAACAAATCGAGTAGTAGAAGATAAGTATAGAATTAATAAAGTATAGAATTAATAAAGACAAGAATACAGAAAGCAGCTATAAATAATAATATAATAGACTGTATATACTAATAATACAGAGTCGCCTAAGGCGATATACAACAAAAACAACACCGCTTTTAGTAAATAAAAGTCGGTAACAACTATAATTACCTGCTTTAATAAAAGATATATCGCTCTTAACATAATAGATTATATATATACAGTCTAGAATATATAGCTAGAAAATATTAATATAAACGAATAAATACTTTAGACGAGAAGACAAAAAAACAACAATATATAGAAATAAAAATAAGAAAGTAATACCAAATAGACAAATATCAAATATATTAATAAACAGAGAATATAGAGATAATTAATCGACTTATTCTTTATAATTATATATAAATTTAAGAAAATTAAGATTATATTTATATATTTACTAGTTATATTTAGAATTATATCTAAGCTAATAAATAAAATACTCGATATATATTAATTCTTAATTATATTAATATATATACTTATTAAAAATTTGTTTAATTTTTTATTTATTAGCTGTTTTATCAACTGTAGAAGGTTCTTAAGACTGTTAATTAAAAAAATTAATAAATAGATTATTTTAAATATTTTTGTTTTTAGAAGCCGGCTCTAATTATATAATAGATATAACTAAATATATATAATATATTTTAATAAGTTAAGACAGTAGAATAGATAATTAATACATTTAAAAATATAGAAAAGACCGGACTATTAATATTCTAACTTTTTTAGAACATCTTTTATTAATATAGCAGAAATATTATGCTTTTTATAAAAATATAAATATATTTTATTACCGATATTAAAAGTTATGAATATACATATTTAGTTATATTAATTCTTTATATATATAACAGTATATTTAATAGCATCTTTTATATTACTATAAAAAAATATAAAATCCTGTATTTTTTATTAATATAATTAACTGAATATCTTAAATAAATACTATAGTTTATAGAGATTAATATTATATATAAAACAGTAAGATGTTAAGCTGGTAGATAAATAAATAAAACTATTAAAAATATTATTAGAAAAAAAAGTTAAAATAGTTATAAAAGTTTTTTAGTTATAATATATTAAAGTATAACTTTAAATATCTAAATAATATATTTAATACTTTTATTAGTTTAAGAACAGTATATAGTACTAAAAAATTATTATAATAATAGATTAAAATATAAACCGCGAGATAGATTAGTTATAAATTAATAATTATAATTATTAATAAAAATATATAGAATTTTTTAGTTATATAATTATAGGTATATAATAATATTTTTATTCTAGTTAAAAAATTTTTATTTTATATTTCCGAAAATATATTTTATTTTTTTAATAAACTTATTAACTAAAATAAGCAACTAGTTATACTTTCTGTTATTAATAGAAAAAAGAATAATAATAAAATCGAGTATAATAATATAAAAAAAATATATAAAAATATTATAAATTAGAGTTTACTATATGATTTATACTTAGAAATCTTATATAGTAAATATATTAGATAGTAAGTAAGATACTAACAAAGTAATTAATATTCTTAATAAAATATAAGATTTTTAAAAATATTAAAATATTTATTAAAACCGATATAATATTAGTTGTTATAAATTATAATAAAAATATCTTAAAATAATAAATAAAAAAAATAAAACTAAAAATTATTAATAATAATATTTATTTTATTATTTATTTTATAAATAATATACTTAAGTATATAAAGCAATCTGTTGTTTTTAATATATAATAAAATAGCTGGGTTCTTTAATTCAGTATTACTGTGTAAAATGTTTAATATTTTAATTACTTAAAAATTAGATATATAACTATTTTTAATATACTTTTTAAATTTGTTTAAAAGATAAAATAATATAATAATTATTTTAAAATATATTTTAATATAACCTGCTTAATCAGAGTATTTATTTAGATTAATATTATATAAGATTTACTATTAATATAAGACAGTCTGGAATATATATTTATAATAATATTTATAAGGTCTAAATAATAATATATACAAATATAATACTATTAGACAAACTATAAGATATGAATAATATATTTATTAAGTTTATTAATATTAACTATATTATATATAAACTTCTAAATATAAAAACCGACGGTAAATATATAATTAATAAAAATAATTAAAGATTTATTTATATTTATATTTTTAATTATAATACAGAGCTTAAAAACTATTTATATAAAATAAGTAACTTTTATTTTAGTAGACTAGTAGCAAGTCTCGATAGATTAAAAAAATAAAATATAAAAAAAATAGACTATATTTTTATATATAAAAAAGAAACTAGCTTCTACTTTTTAATATTTCCGAGTTTAGAAATAAAACAATTAGAAGTATAATATACTATAATATTATATTCTTTTTTTAATATATCTAGATTAATAAACAACTGTTCGTCAGAATTAAAATAAATAAATATTTAAAGATTTACTAAATTATATTATAAAATATTAAAGAAATTAAGTCCTTTTTTTATCAGATTTAATAGTATATATACTGTATGATCTTAAGAATAATCTTTGATTAAACTATGTTTTAATAATATTATTTTATATATTTAAAGAAAGACTGCCTTCTATATATATCAATATATCTAATGTTTAAAGCAACCGGTAAGATTAAAATCTTATTCTAGTTTTATTACAACACGCGGAAAAATTAAAATATATAATATTTTAAGCTTCGACTTAAATATAAACAGATTAAGTATATTAATACAAAAACTAAGTACTTCGGCAGATAGAAATCTTATAAACAACTTTCTAGATTTAATTTTAATATCAACTATTTTTAGACAACTAAATAAAATATAAAAATATTATAAATATCTGTTAGAATTAGAATAATTAGAATAGTCGATCTTACTGTTAGAATATTTTTAAACTAATAATTAAATTATTGATATAGATCTTAACAAAAATAGATTTTTAAGAAATAATTTTATATATTTCTGGATATAAAAAATACTGTTTATTTATTCTATTATAATAATATTAAAGATCTTTTAGTTATAATAACTGATAATTATTAGATAGTCTTAATAATTATAAATAACCAGCTATTAATAAAAATATTGAGTAATATTAATAATACTTATATACTTATATTTATAAAAAAGTTTATAAATTTATTTTTAGTAAAAAATAAGATAAATATTAGAAATAGCTGCGGTATTAGTACTATATAGATTAATAATAATATATTTCTTATATTTATATTTTATATTAATCTATCAATTTTTCTAATAATAAACACAGAATATTTAGATAGTATATATATCTTAGTATATTTTATCTTATTTTACTTATATAATAAGTCGAAAATATTATTAATTATCTTTTAATTATATAAACCGACGCAGTAGATACAGACTTTAGATATATATATTTTTTATTCTTTATATAAAAGAATTAGTATTTATTTGTTTTTAGATATTAGAATAATACTAATATTATTACTAAATAAAGTAGTCTAAATATTATATTAGTTGATTATAACTATAAAATATTTAGTCGTACTAAACATCTTACTATTATATATAATAATACTATTTAATATAATAATAATATTTTTTATAACTAATAATAGAAAGAAAAAGATAATAAATATTTTATATAAAAAAGTTAATACAGCCGGCTCTAAAAAGGTTAATATAAAAAAATTAATATAGGTAAATTAGATTATATATCTTCGGATATATATTCAGACATTTAAATATATAAAGTTATTATAGTAAAGATATATGAATTAGTAAGATTATAATTAATATAGTAATAGTATACAGAATTATTTATATTAATAACTAAAAATACTAAGTCTATTAGTACTAATAATTTAAAAATATCGGCTTAAGTAAAGTCAAATATACTATTAGTATTAATATAAAATATAATTATAAACTTATTATTAAATAGATTTTTAAATTGGAAATATCTTATAAAAATAATAAGCTCGGATATATTATTCTTAGTTTTAATAAAAAAAATTATAATTAACTAAATAAATATAAAAAAAAATACTAACTGTTTAGCGAGATAAAAAATTATATTATAATCTCTAGATAGAATATCTTTATTTTTAGTCTTAGTTTTAATAAAAATATATATTTTAAATTATAGTAGAATAACTATATATTTTATTAAATAAACAAATAGATAAATAAATTAGTCTTTAATATTGTAATGTATAGAGAAGATATAATTATTATAATTATAAATAATACTAATAGTATATTTAAAGTCTAAAAATGGTTTCTTTTTTTTATTATATTATTATTAATAAGTAGATTTAAATATATTTCCGGAACTAGCTGGATATAAATAATACTTTAAGTATATAGAAAAATCCCAGATCTTAAATTAATATAGAAAAAATTAATATAAAAAATATTATATTATATAGTATAATATCTGAAACTTATTTTTTAATACTAAATATCTTATATAAATATATATTAATATTTAGAATTATTTTAGTAAATATTTTATTTATAATAGTTCCGGAACAGCTGGAATTAAAATAAATATTTATTAAAAACTTAGTAATATTAAAAGTAATACTTACAGTACTTAAACAAGATATATATAAAAATATAAGAAAATTAAGATTATATATATATTTGTTTTAGTAAAATTTAGTAATATTATAATATTTACAAAGGTAAGTATATTTATAAAAAAAATAAAAAAAATCTTAGAAAATTTATATAAGATAAATACTTATATAATTAATTATTTATTATAAATAAAGCCGAATAATAATTACAGTAAATAATAGAATATTTAAAGATATTTATAATTGTAAGCTGAACAGTTTATATATCTATATTTATATTTTCAGAACTTAATATATTTATAAAGTTGTTTTCGACAGTATATATATACAAGTAATTAATTAAAAAGATGTTCGGAGGTTTACATTAAGAAATAGAAACTAAAATATATAAAATAATAAGCTAGTTATACAACAAAATATTTGAAATAAAAAAAAGTTATTTATAAGAATATAAAAAAAGTTAATATAGTTAAAAAATATTTAATAGTTTTAAAACAGTATATTTAAAAAAGACCAGTGTTAGTATTATAAATATATTGCTGATATAACTTCTTCTATTTATATAACTTTTTATTATATATTCTGTTTTATAATTAATAATTCTGCTGGTTTTAATAATTCTGACTGTTTATAAAAGACCTATTTTTATAAAAATAAAATAATTAGACAGTTTATTACTAAAATATCTAATGTTATAAAAATAATTGATTTTATTAGTAATAATCTTACCAATACAGCTATCACTATAAATATTAAGATTTTAAGAAGTTAATATTATTAAAAATATTAGAATTTAGAGTTAGGTAAGCTAACAATCTAGACTATTTATTATATTAACTATATTAAGAAGTTTAGAATTAGTTTTAGATTAATTTATTTTTATTTATTTTTATTTATTTTTATTATACTTTTTATTATATTACTTATTATAATCTTTATATTTATTATTATATTTAGCAGCCTTATTTTACTATTAAAATATATAATATTTAAAATATTAACAAAATATCGACAGAAATATATATTTTTTAGATTTAGAAATATTATTATATAAATTACAGTTAAGATATTCTTATATTATATATAACTAATTATATATATTAATCATTTAAATAAATTAAATATAAAATATGATTTTTTATATATAAATAAATATAGATTAACCGGCACCAATATTAGTATATATAAAAAATATATAATTTAAATACCTAACAGCTTTATAAATATTTAAATAAAAATATTGTATAAATTCTTAAAATTATCTATTTTTAAAATTTAAAATATAAATAAGATATTTTTTTATTAGTAATTTTAGACTAATATTATTATAATATAAAACTAATTAGATATATTTAGATATTTATTTTTATTATACTTTTTATGTTATAGTTAATAAAATTATAAATATAATTAATAAAAAGTTATATATTTTAATAATATATTTTTTGTTTATTTTTATAGCAACCGGCTATTAGATTATTAAATAAATAATCAGACCAGAAGTAACCAATTTTATCTATTTTTTATTAATAAAATAAATTTTTAGAGACTTCAGTAGAAAAACTACAGTTATTTCTATTATTATTAAATTTAGAATTAAAAGGATTTTTTATATTAGTATATTGACTATAATAACTTCCGTGATTACTAGCTTGATTATTTTAATAATTATTTAAAAAAAATTTACTATTATTATTACTCAAACTAGAATTATTTAAGTTATTATTAAACTACTAGAAATAATATCTATTTGAATATTTATTAAAATATCTATTATCTTTAATATTTTAATATCTTAAGTATTTTTTATTATTATTATTTTAATATTTAGAATATCTATTATTAATTTCTTAATATCTTATTTCTTAAGAAGAAAGTAGATTATTAAAACCGAAATATTCTTTAATATATCTTATAATATTTCTATTATCTAGATATCTATTAATATTAGTAAAGCAAGTATTAATATTTTTTATAAATAAATATATTTTAACTTATATAGCTAGAATTAATATACATAAGTTATTTTAAAATATTTGATATGACGTACTCGGAGAACTAATAAATAGATTAATAAAAAAATCAAAAAATAGAAAATTAATATCTACTAAAAATAAAATATTAAAAAGATTAGTATTAAATAAATTATTAATATATTAAAAAGAATAAACCTTTAATAAACTGGTGCTAAATAAAATATTTTTATTTCTAAATAGATTTAGCTTATTATTTACGAGCTGTTTATTATTTATTATATTATATATTTTAACTTATATTTGTTGAACAAAAATAATAGATATATTTAAAAAATATAGTAATTAGATTTAAAAAATTAAACTATTCTAAAATAAACTATTCTAAAATAAACTATATAAAAGTTTTTAGTAGACCGATTAACAGCAAACTTAATATAAAAGCTAATTAAAAAGATAAAATTAAAATATAATTAATTAAATTTATAATAATATACAAATTACTAGTATATTAATAATTTTAAATAAATATAATATATATTGGATTATCGGACAGGCCAACTACTAAACAGTAAAATTTAATAATTTTTTTATATAGTCTAAAATACTTAAGATTTTAGTTAGACAGCTACTAAAATATATAATTTACAAAAAATAATTCGGTATATAACTATATAAATTTAATATAAAAAAATATTATTATTAAGTTAATATATATGAAAAGTCTAAAAATAAAAATAGAAATTTTAAATTTAATATACTAGCTCTGCTAGATATTTTTACTTTTTTTTATTTAAATATTTATATTTTATTGTTTTCGATATAAAGATATTCAGAAATAATAAAAAAATATAAAACAGAAAGAATTAAAAATACTAAATAAATAAAAATAATAAGATTTTAATATTAAATAGAAAAACAGATTGTATAATTATTAAGTCCGAAAAACACCAAAATAATAATTAACTAATATAAAAAGAATATAGATAATAAAAAATAAAAATAAAATAAGATTATACAGAAAAATAAACGAACAAATAATCTATATAATATAGAGACAATATTAAAAAAATAAAAAATTAATATAATTAATTTATTAAAAAGAATAAACTAACAGAAATTCGATAAATATAAACACAAAAATACAAAGTAAGAAAAAAAAAGCAGATATAAAAAATACAGAAATTATATTTAATAGATAAAATTAAATAAAAGATACTGGAACTATCTTTTATATAAAAAAAACTGCTAATAATATTTTTAATAAACAAGAATATAAAACCGGTGAATATAAAAATAAATAAATATATTACTAATAAAAAAAAAGAAGATAATCGACAGCTTACTAAAAAAGACCTAAAAATTAATAAAATTAAAACTATTTATATATATAAAGTAGAACTATCTATAAAGTATAAAATAAAAAGTATATAAATATAATATTAAGAAAATAGGATTCTCGGATATACTAAGAAATTAAGTATTAAAAATAAAAATAGAGGCAGGACATACTACCAATTAATATAAATAAATCAAGTAGTAGAAAATAGTTATAGAATTATTAAAAATTAGAATATAGAAAGCAGCTATAAATAATAATACAGTAGACTGTATATACTAATAATACAGAGTCACCTAAGGCAATATACAGCAGGAACAACGCCGCTTCCAGTGAATGAAAGTTAGTGACAACCATAATTAAATAGATTAAATAGATTAAACAGATAGAATAAATAGAATAAATAGAATAAATAGAATAAATAGAATAAATAGAATAAATAGAATAAATAGAATAAATAGAATAAATAGAATAAATAGAATAAATAGAATAAATAGAATAAATAGAATAAATAGAATAAATATATTAGATCTATACTATAATAGTATATTTTTTTTAAAGCCGAGCTTTGTTAAAATATAGATTTTATTTTCTCAAAATAATTGTAGTAAAAATTCTTAACTATTTAATAAATATTTTTAAAATACTAAACTAGTTCGGTAGTTAGATCTAGATATCTAATTTACTTTATAATATATATTAGTTAAAAGCAACTGTATTTTCTATAATTTTATATAAAATTAAAAATGGTTTTAATTTTTTCTTTTTCTAATTTATTAATTTTTATATAAAATAATTAAGACTAATAGTAGTCTAAAACTAGTTTTTTACTAAAAGATATAAATAAATTAATATTAAATACAAAGTATATTTTATATTAAAAAGTAAAATAAGTTAATAAATATATAAGCTAATAATTGTTTTAATTTTATATAGTCTTAGAATATTTTAATCAAGCTTTTTATTAAATTTTAGTATCTTAATATAGTAGGTATTTAAGTATATCTTCTATTTTTTTCTAAATTTTTTTATTAACTTATATTATTAGTTTATTTATTTTATATATTAGGCTTAAACCGTAGATATTTTTATTTTAGTAAATTTAATAATAACTTATATTTTTATAATAAACTAATTTATATTTCTAGCAGCTAGACTATTTAGAATTATTATAAACTTAAAATCTATATAAAAATAAAAACTATAATTTATAAAAAATAAAATAGTTTTAAATAATATTAGAATAGATTATATTTAGAGTAAATTTAATTAAAAAAAACTACTAATTTTAATTATCTTATAAATAATTTATATAGATATAGAAATATTATTTAAATATTATATTAATTCTTTCGATTTAGTTATTAATTTTAGAATAATATACTATAAAAAACTTATTAATAATATCTAATTATTATATTAGATATTTCTAAAATTTAAAAATAAACTAAGATTCTTTATTTAAAAAAATAGATTAAAATAGATTATATAAATTTTATATATATTAAATATATATAATTATAATAGGAGCAGTATTAGTAATAAAATTATATAAAATTAAATATTTTATTTTTATTAAATAATTAGTAATTATTAGAATAGTATTATAGTCTTAGCTCTTAAGAAGATATATAATAAAATTTATAAATATATTCTACTATATTTATTTAGATACTAATAAAAGTTTTAAAATTTCTTATTTTATTTTTCTAAATAAAGTTATTTTTTAATAAATATAATAATTTTTTATTTATTATTTTATGTATTAATAAATATTAGACTAGTAATATTTTAGACTAATAGCTTATAAATATAAACTTTTTTAAAATATCTAAAAATAGATTTATTATAAACTAGTTATATTAGTTTGGTTTTAATCTATTTATTATATAATATTTATAATTAGTTTTTATAAAATAAAAGATTTCTTTTATATAATACTAATATTATATCTAGATAATAGTTTTTATTAGTAGCTAGAACTTTTAGTATTTTTCTAATTTATTTACTTTTTTTATAGACTATACGAAGAGATTTTTATATTTTATTTATTTTTAAATATTTCTTTTTAAATATATATAATAGATACTAGCTTTACTTCAGATATATTTTTAATATTTTTGAAAATTAGTTTTTTTTTATTATTTTTACTCTCTGGCGGGGTCGGCGAAAGTATTAATAAATAAATAAAATTAATATTTTTTTTTTAAAATTATTTAGTTTTAGTATAGTAGACGTTTATTTTTTTTAATTTAATCTTCTAATTAAACTATCGGATTTAATACTATATCTTTTGGATTAATAAATAATTTTAAGATTAAAATATAAAAAAAATTTAAATTATTAGATCTATTAGTAGTTCAGCAGTTTAGTAAATATAAAATATTTTAAATTATAATAATTAGTAATAATTGAAATTAAAAATAAGATTTCTTCTAGTTTGGATTATTATTTTTTAAAATAATAGATAATAACAAGTAGTTTTTTATTATAAATCTTAGAATTATATTCAGCAGGTATATATTTTTTAGAAAAATATATAACTAGATATAAAACTCTATTATTTTTATATTAGAATAATACTTTTTCTAAAATATAATTAGAAATATTAGTTTTTGAAATAATATTATGAATCTAATTATATAGCTATAGAACCGGTACTTTAATAAAAATATTTTTGAATATATTAAATATCTTTTTTTTTAGATATATAAGTAGAGTAATTAATTTTAAAGAATTATAAATAAATCAGTAGTAGAAATTACTAAAATCTAAAAGAATTTATATATTAGTTATATAAATTAAAATAAACTACTTAATTATAATCTTATTCTTTAAATTTATATAGAATTTATTATAGTTTATAATTAGATTTAAGAACTTAGTTTTAAATATAGTAAACTTATATTTAAATAACTTAATATAAAATCCTATTTTTTTTAGTTTTTATAAAATATAGTAGATATATTTAAAGTATTTTTTATAATTATAGCTATAAATTTAAATATTATTTAAATAAATAGTATAGAATATATTAAAATAATTTTCTAAAATATTATTGATATATTATTAAAATATAACAGAAGCTCTAATAAGTCTAAATAATATTATAAATATTTTATATAATTTTAGATAGGTTTGGAATATAATAAGATATTTCTAGTCTTTTTTAATTCTAATATTATTAAAAATACTAATAAAATTAATTTTTATAAAGTTTTTTATTTTTTTAGATTATTTAGAGTTTTCTTTATAAGCAGAAGCAGGTATTTATTTTTTATAAAAATAATATTTAAAGTATAATGATTAATATAAAATCTTAAGTTTTTTTTAAGCTTTTTTATAAATAGTACTAAAAAGATAACTAGTAATAAATTTGAATAAATAATTTTTTTAAATTTTTTAAAAGCTATTTTTTGAGACTTATAATTCATTTTAGAATATTTATATAAAAAACTAAACTGCAGGTTTTTTTAGTTTTTAGAATAATAATATAATTATTTTTTAATATAAAGATAGCTTCTTGGTCTTTATAAAAAAATGTTCTTAAAATTTTTAAAGTTTTTAAATAGAATTAGTTCTTTTAGTTTACTAGTAGTTTATAATATTTTATTAATCTAATTTATTATTATTATAAATATTATATAGTTATAGTATATATAAATAGTATATACAGCTAATAAAATTAAATAAATATTTTTATTAAGATTTTTAAAAATATAATATTTTTAGAGCAGACTTTTATTAATATATTATATAATATTCTAATTTTCTAAAGTCTTAATAAAATATTATAATAATTTTAGTAATATTAGTTAATAAACTAGACTATATATATAAACTTACTAGTATAAGAATTATAGATTTCTAATTATAAAAAACTAAAGTTAATCAAATAATAAATAAAGTAAATAATTAAAAAAATATATTTTTTATATATAATTATAGATTTTTAAGATTATTTATATATAGTAAATAATATAGCCTGATTTTAACTATTGATTAATAAATCTTATAATTATTTTATAAATCTTTAAAAAATATAATAATGACTAATAGACTTTTATTTAGTTTTAATTTATTATTCTTAAAATAGAATATCTAGTATTAATTATAGTATAAATTAGAATTTTTATATTTCCGGGATTTAGAATAATAGAAATAACTATTAATCTCATTCTTTATAATTCTTTCTTAATAAAGTTTTTTTTAAATATAGTTTTTAAAATAGTATATAATTATACTAGAAAATTAATCTATTAGCAGTTTAAAATAAGCTTATTTTTTAGCTGTTTATTAAAATCGAATAAGTATAGATATTTGGACTATAATAAAAATTAAAATTAAAAAATTTATAAAATTTATAAATTGATTTAATTACTAAAAGCAGACTTTATAAAATAATAAAAAAATAAATAATATCTTAGAAGTAAATAAATACAAAAATTCGAAAATAATAAATATAATAAATAAATATAAAAATTTAGAAATAAAAAATATATAAATACTACTTATAATATTTTAATATTAGATTTAAGATAGTTTTTAATAAAATAATAGTTTAATTTATAATAAAAATATTCTTTATAATTATAGCAGTTAGTTCTCTAGTAAAAAACTAATAATATATAATAAATAAAGTATAAGATTATATTTAAAAATAATAAATCTTTTTATATAATTTTTATTTTAAGATTTATACTAGTTTCTAAAATTATAAAATATAAAATTAAAAAAAATCTTTAAAAATAATTATAGGCTTTAGTATTATATTATAAATAATAGTTATTTAAAATCTAAAAAAATAGACTAAATTATAAAAGTTCTTTTTAGAAGAAATATTAGTTAATAGTATATTTTTAAAATCTTAACTAATTTAATTTTTAAGTATAAAAAAATATATCTAAATATATATATACTTTTCAAACTAGGTATTTAAATTTAATAAAGTACTATGAAATCATAAGATTTTTATTTTAGTCGGTATAATTTATTGTATAGAATTTTAATATAATTAAAAATTACTAAAAAATATTTAATGAGATATAGAATATTAGTAAAATTATTTAAATTATATTTTTTATTTTTAATATAAAATTATATTTAGATATATAATATCTTATCTAAATAACTAATTATATATAATTTTTAGATAATAGTAGTAATATATTAGTTAATATTTATATTTATTTTTTTTAATTTAAAAAATTAATTAGCAGAGGTTAAAGTAGTTACTTTTAAATTTATTAAGATTTAATAAATATTTAAAAAAAAATAAAAATGAAAGATTTAGAATTAATTAATATAATTATTTTTATTAAAGTAGCTATAGTATTTTTAATAAATATAAATTCTAGAATTTATACTGAAGTATTTACTGCAGGAATAATAATCTAAATAATTTTAATATATTAATTTAAAATTTAATCTTTTTTTTAAAAACTATTTTATAGGCGGTAGTAATATTAATAAATTTTTAAATTATAAATATCTTTTTCTATTAGAATTATTTAATTTAAAAAACTAGAAATATTTTTTAAATAACTAATTTATTTTATATTTTTATAGTATAAATATAAATTTAGTTATAATAATAGTATTATTCTTTCGGATATTTATTAATTTATTAAGTAAATTCTTCTAAATTATTTAATATAGCTGGGAATTATAGAACTACTAGTATCTTATTAGAACTACTATTTTTAAAAATAGAAGTTATATAATATTAAAAAGTAAACTAGTATCTGATTCTTAATCTAGCTAAGTAATAAAAATAATAATTTTAACTAGATAATTCTTTATAATTAATTTTTTAAACTTTTTATTAGCTATTAGATTAGATTATTTTTAAATTTATAATTAAAATATAGCTCGAAAAGCTATAAACAGAATTAAAAATAAATAAATAGTTAAGAAAGTTACAGATTATATATAAAACAGTTAAAAATAGTTAGATTATTAAAATTAAATAAATTAAATAAATTAAACGGGTTAAACAGATGGAGTAGATAGAACAGATAGAATAAATAGAATAGGTATATTAGGTTTGTACTGTGATATATAGTTTATAATTATAATATAGAATTATTTTCAACTATAATATATAATAATTATTATATACTTATAATATTTGCAACAGATATACTATTAATAAAAAAATTAATATATATTTATAATAATAATATATATATATTCTACTAATAATTATAAAGTTATTTTTAAAAAAAATTAAAAGATCTAGTTTAGACTTTTAGTTTGCTTTTTAGAATTTTATTATTATATAATTTTTAGATATTAGAGATTTCTTTAAATTCTAAAAATTAAAAATATAATATTATATAATAAATACCAAATATATTATAAATATATATTTATAAATAAAAAATATTTTATTTTATTTATATACTATATTAAAGATTTTATTAATAACTATTTGATATTTTTTATTAATCTTATAGATTTATAATTTAGAAACTCTATTTTTTTTAATTTTTTTTAATAATATCTTAATTTATTACTTTTTGGTATATTAATTATATTAATATTTAAGCTATTAATATTTATCTAAATATTATATTTAGTAATAATATTTTATAAATATTTAACTATTTACTTATTATTATATATAAATATTATTGTTATAAATAATAATTTTATTCTTATCTTTGGTAGCAAAAATAATTAATAGATTTTTTTAACCTATTTATATCTATATTTTTAAAAAGAATAATTAATATTATAGTCTATAAAAAATACCGGTTTATTTTTAGTATAAATTATATTATATATTTTATTTAATTATTTATTAATATATATATAGTATATATTCATTTAAAACAGAATATTTCAATAATAATAGTAAATACAGTTTAGACTATATATATTTTAATATTTTTATTTTTATTTTCTTTTAAACTATTTTTTATAAAAGGATAATATACTTATTTTAGTAATATTATTGTTAACTTGATAAACAGTAATATAATTATTATTTATAATTATATTTATAAAAGAATAATATTTCTAAAAAGTTTCTTTATTATTCAAATAAAAAAGAAGTTCAAGCCGATTAAATATATATATATAAATAGTTCTATTTTATTAAATAATTTAAAAATATAGTTATATTTTTTAATAACTTTATGTTGGCAGGACCGTCTTTACTTGCTATTTTTTTCTTTTTGGTATATATATATAGAGCCGTCCTTATATCAACTTAATCAATTAATTAATTAATTAAGAAATATTAAGATCTTAAAATCTTTATATCTTTATATATAGCTGTATAGCTATAAGTTAGTAGTATATATAGTATAATTCTAGATTCTTTCGAATATATTTTTTAAAATATTAGAAATTATTTTTTTCAATATTAATTTTTTTATTAAGCTTGCGCCTTATATACAAATAATATAAAAATTAAAATTCTAACTATTTTATTTATTTTATCTTTTTATATTTTTTATTTACTTTTTATATATACTATATATACCGTATTCTTATACCTCTATATTTTTGTCTTATAATATTATTATTTTTTGTATAGAAAGATATAAATATAAAAATACTAAGATATATAAAACTAGAATATTAAATTATAATATTCTATAATATTCTAAACAGCTAATATATTTAACAGGTAGATAAAAATGTAGTATACTATATAATTTATATTATTAAAATATTAAAACTATTTAAATTAGCTAATATAGTTTTTTAGTTATTAGACTAAAATATCAACTGTCTAATACTTAATAAAACTATTTAAAAATTTAAATATTTTATAAAATTTCTTCTTGCGGAAGTAATATATATATTTAAGCTGGTTAAATAGTTAGTTCTTAATATTAATCTAAATAAATTTTTTATATATATATAAAATTAAAATTGACTAATATTATATTATTTTAACTTTCGAAAACTATATCTATAAATCTTTTTATATTAAAATCTCAGATAGTAGAAAAAGATTTAATATTTTTCTTTTTTATGAATTTTTTATAAAAAATTTTCAAGAAGATATCAAAATATCTAATCTTATAAATATTAAAATAGATATTAAAAATATTTATATTATTTATATAAGTTCTACATACTTCTACTAAACTTAAGTTATAGTATTTGTATAAAATATTTTTCTTCTCCGTTTTACTAATAATAGTTAAAATACTGATTAATAATTTTATGTTTTTTATATCAGAAAATAATTCTTTTTTATTTATATTTTTTTCTTTTATATTCTCTTTTCTAACTACTTCTAAGCTAATAATATTTATGAAGAGTTTATTATTTTATTTATTTATTTAATCAGTATTTATTTTTTATATACTCAAACAGTAATGAACAGTTTAAAAAACTATTTTCTTTCTATTTTTTTTTAGATTTATTAACATATTTTTTTATTTTATTTTATTACTGCTTATTTTTTTATATTCTTTAATCTAATTATATCTATACTAGCTTTTATAAAAACAGAGTTCTAAGATTCTAATATAGAAGCTGCTAATATAAAAAATACCGATATAATTATTATTAAAATATTAAAATCAGAATTTTTTAAAATATAAAAAAATAGTCCGGTAAAAAATAAGTAAAATGATCTAACTTAGTTTAAACTATAGCTCGCCGATATTATAGCGAAGCTAAAAAATATAAACTAATATTTTTAGAACTTTAAATAGAAATATAATTAATATAACTAGAAAGACTGTATAAAATATAAAAAATAAGAATAATATAAAAATAAAAAATAAAGAAAAATAATTAGTATAATATACCTAAACTTTAAAGTCTAATAATATTAGTTATTTTTTTTAATATAAAAACAGATTAGTATTTTAAATAATAAAAATATATTATATATTTTAAGAATATTAATCTTTTATTAATTATATTAATGTTCTTTAAATAAAAAAAATAGAATATTTAAAAATATTATTAATACTAAAATAATAAGACTAGTAATAAAAACTCAGAGAGATAATTAAAACTAATTAAAAATTATAACTTTTTATATTTAGTATTAGATAATATTATTATATTACCAACAGGCTAAGTTATATATAGATATATAGTAAAAGTCTTAAAACTATTTATTATTTTATAAAAATAATTAATAAGTATAATATATAAAATAAGCCAGATAAGTTTAATATTAGAATAATAAATATATCTAAAAATTAATAGCTTAAAATATTAATAAAAAAATATTAAGCTGTTTAAACTATATATATATATTATGAGCAAGCAGAATTAGACAATAATTAATAAAATATTTAATTTTTTATATACTTAGAATAAGATATTTTTTATTAAAAGTTATATTTCAATAATATATTTTATTTTTATAATCTAAAAAACAGTAATTAATCTAATTATAAATATAAAAATAATAAAAAAGTATACAGTAGTAGATCTATAAAAAATAAATAAAAGAATTATATTAGATTGTTATTTAATTCTACTATAAAATAGTATTATCCAGCTGGTGGCTGGATATATATATATATAAATATTTATAAATATTTTTATTAATAATTTATTAAATATATATATTAATAATCTAATTATTTTATTAATTAGTCTTAATATATATATCAAATATCTATATTAAGTATTTAAATATTTTAAGTAGTTAAATATTAAGTTTAAATTCATTAAACTTTTATAGCTTTTTTTATTAGTACGGCTATTAAATTAATAAATAAATAATTTTAGTTTTTTTATTTTAAAAAAGAAGCTTGCAGTAATATAATCTTTTTTATTTTTTAAAATATTATTAGCTTTAAAATATTATTTTAGTATTATAAATTATTTATATTATTAGATATTATAGTATACTGTCTATATATAACTGCTTTAAAATAAAAAGATAATATTTCTAAAAAACTTATTAAGCTAGAAAGATTGAAGTAGAGAGATATATTCTAATAATATTATGTAAATATTAATATTTAAAAAGCTTACTATATTAAAAAATCTATAAATAGAATTTAGCAAAAATAGAATATTTATATATTTCCGATCTGAATATTAATTATATATTAATCTTAACATCTTTTATAAAAAGTATAATATAGTATTATATTATATTAATTAAAACAAGATGTATAAACTATTAAAACTATTTTTGTATACTTAAATATAACTAGTTTTATTTTTTAATGGATTTCTAATATTTTATAAATATAATTATTAGCTAATAAAGCTTAAAGTATTCTGTTTTATATAAATAATCTGAAAAATAAAATATTATCTTAAAACTGTATATATACTAATAATAGTATATATAGACTAACTATATAAATATTATCCGACTTACTTAAAAAATAATATTTAATATAATAATATTAGAATGTTTAAATCTTTGTTTTATTTATATATTATATTTTATATAAGAATATTATCTATAAATATACTATAGATTAGAAAAAATAAATAATCTTATAAATATATTATTTTGTTTTTCAGCTAAGAATATACTATATATATTTTTTAACCTCGATAATCTTTCTGAAGCAGAATTAACAGTTATATAAAAAATATTATATTATTTTATTTAAATATTTATTAACCAATATATTATTATAAAATAATAGAATATAATATTTTATTGATTTTATTATTAAAAAGATTCAAAGTATATATTTATATAGTCTATTTAAAAGATATTAGAGTATTTTATGTTATTTAAATATTATAGATTAATTTTAAAATAGTTTTTTTATATATACTTAAAGACAGTCTATTTAATATACTTAAAAAATTATATTTATAGATAAAATATACTAAGAATCTTAGTTATTTATATTTTACTATTTTATAAAAGATCTTTTCTACATAAGATATAATAAAAATAGTTATTAAGATATTAATAAATATCTTATAATACTAGAAGATTTTATATTATACTAGATCTATATATTATTAAATAAATATATATATTACTATTTAGACTATTTATATAATTATATACATAAATATAAACTATTTAGTAGTTTTTAACTAATTATATTACAAACTATTTCTTTCTACATAGTAATAATTAATTTTATTATAAGATTATTTTTAGTTAAGTATATAATAATATTTAAAAATAAAATATTTAAAAATATATATACAGACAAGCTTCTAAATAAATATAACTAGTTTATAGTATTTATAAATAAGTTTATAAAAAAATTAACTTAATATCTAATTATATTAAATAGTTTGTATTTTTATAAGAATACTAACTAGTTTTATATTTATAAAAATATAACTAGAATCTATTTTATATTTTTATATTTAATTATAATATATAATTTTTAAGCAATTTCTAAACTAATATATTTAGAAAGTTAAATATTATATAATATTATTTAATAATATATTATTTATAAACAGACAGTTAAATAAAAAAAATAAATTAAATAATTAAGCTTATACTAAGATATATATATATATAGTATTATTATACTTAGTAAATAGAATTTTTATTTTAAATAATTAGTTAAATTAATAGTTTTAAAAATATAATTATAAAAATAATTTTATATATATTTATATATAATATATCTCTTAGTAATTTATAGATATAAACAAAATTATTATTTAAAAACCAGTACTTTAAGATATATCTAAATATAAAAAAAATATATAAATTCATATTTATTTAAATTTATAATATTATTTATTAGTTTATAGAATTTAATATTAGTAATAAAATTTATTTATAACTTTATAAAAAATATAATTTTCTAATAAATAAGAATAAATTAAAAATAATTAAAAATAAACTAAACTACTAATATACAAGCCTACTATATATTTTTTAAAAAATAAAAAAACTTATTTATTAACTAGAAATCCTATTAAACTGATAAATATATTTTATTATATTTATAATATAGTTTAAACCAGCTTTAAAAACTGAAGATTTTTATAACTGTTTTTATATTAAATTATTTTTAGTATATAAAAATAAAAACAAAAAATAAAAAAAATAGATATAAAATCAAATATATTTTTATAAGTAGACCAACCTGCGGTTGTCCGAAAAAAAATAGCTTAAAAATAATAAAATATTTTAATTAATTTTGAAAATATAGTTTTAAAGAAAATAAATAAGTAAATAAAATAAATATTGATGCTGTAGATTCTTTTAAAAAGTTTAATTATTTACTATAATAATATCTTTTTTTTATAATATATATTCTAATTCTTCTTTCTAAATAAATATTTTCCGAATTTCTTTTATATCAGTCGACTATTTTCATTTTTATTTATTTTTTATTTTTACTTTTTTATTTTTTTATAATTACTTTTTCTAATCTTAACTATACTTATATATTTATTTTTTTAAGATTTCTAACTACTTCTTTTCTTATTTATACTCTATCTATATATTTTTATCTTTTTATATCTTTCTGCTTTTATTATTTTTATATATATTTATTTTTTTATATTTTTATAATAACAGGCCTATTTTAAATTCTGGATATATATAAATATTTAAAAGTCTTGCTGCTGCAATATTAAATATAATATAAAAAAATATATAATATATTTAAAATCTCTACTATAGCTTAAATAAAAAGTAATACTAATTTAAATATATTATTATCTAAAAAAGCTGTTAAAAATAGTTATTTTAAATAAGAAATACTTTTGTAAAAAATATAAATAAAATAGCTTATTATTTATAATATTAAAAATTCTATTAAATATAGCTGGTTATTTTACCAAATATAATTTACTAATATATAAATATACTTAGCAACTAAACTATTTTTCTAAAAAATATTTATATAATATAAAGTAGATCTTATAGTCTAAAATATTATTTATATAGACTAAGTATTTCTCGGTCTAATTATCTTTATTAAAATATATAATTTTATTTCTACTTTATAGTCCGCTGGAGATTTATTTTATGTAAAAAAATAAAATATTTATAGTTGTTATAATTTTTACTAAATTAGAAAAATTTTATTAAAATATATTTTGTAATAGATATCTGGGGTTATGTGATCCTGGATCTTACTATCTCTTAAAGAAACAGCTATATAACCGTAGTTATTTTAATTAATATATATATATTTTCTCTTACAGGTTATAAGCCCTTATAGCTATATTTCTTATTAAATTTATTTTTTTTTATTTTTTTTATTAAAATCTTTTTATATATATTTATATTTATAATATAAACAGCTTTTTATATTTTTATTTAATAATTTTTATATTTAATAAAATAAAGAAGGCTTTAAGATATTCTAACCGGCTTAATATCTAAATTTAGTATTTATTAATCTACTAAATTAATTAATTATATACTTCTACCACGCAAGCAGCATGGTTATATATTATATTATAATATTAAATAAAAATCTATTTAATATTAATATTTTTAAAGCTGTATTTAAGTTAAAAAATTAATCTAACTAGCTAGTATAGTAATATAATTTATACAATTATCTTAGATCTAAGAATTTAAATATTTAAAAATTATTTTAAAATAATTTTACTACTTTCAACAAGTCTATATTATATAATAAAACTGAGAATAAATATATATAAAAACTTAATTGCTAAATTATTAATAAGAATATAATACTATTAATTTATATAGATATATAATATAGTATTAATAAAGCTAAATAATATAATTATATACTTTACATTATATATAATATTAATATTAAAAAATAGAATTAGTTAAACTGTTTAATTTTAATTATATATTAAGTAATATATAAGACCAATTTTATAGTATATTTTTAGAACTATAAAATAATAGCTAATATATACATTTTTTTTAAAAAATATATAAAACTTTTAACTCTATTAGTACTATTTATTTATATAATAAATAGATTTTAATTTATTATAATAATACTAGTAATTAAAATATTTTTTTTATAAAATCTATAAATATTTTTAATAAGCTGTATAATATTAAAGCTGTTAATAATTAAACTAAATTTTTATATTTTTTAGTATTATATAAAATATTTTTATCTTATAGCTGTTTATTACAAGCTAGTATATAATATTAATAAATAAGTTTTTTTTATAGTTTATATAATTTAAATATACTTGAAAAAATTAGTTTTTATAGCTATTTATATATACTATTAATAATAAGATTTCTACTATTAATATTTTTAATTATAGTAGTAATAATTACAAGTATTATAACTAAAATAAAAACTATAATTATAAATATAGTAACAGCTATAGCTGCAGTAAAAAATAATTAAATTCTAATATCTAATTTAAATATAAAAAATTTAATATTACTAATAAAAATTTAATATTTTATACTTTTTATTAATATAACAGAAATTATTTCTTAAATAAATATTTATTAAATCTAAATAAAGAGACGAGTATAAATATATATATTAATATAATATTTATACTGATAAAAATAGTATTATTATTTAAACTTTTTATTATTAATATTATTAATATTAATTATAATCTATTTAATATTTTTATAATATTAGTTTATTTTAATATAGCAGCTGTAGCTTATAAAAATACTTATTTAAATTATATAAATAAATAAATATTTAATTCTAGAATTATAAAAAGTATAAATTATTTTAAATATTATTTTTAAATCTTTATATTTTATATATACTAGATTAAAACAGCTATTAATAAAGTCTTTTATACTAATAATTATAATATTAATTTTATTAAACTTATAAATAAAAATAGTAATTTAATTAATATATTTAATATTAACTGTTACTAGTTTATTCCGGCTTTTTTAAATTAATCTTATTTTATATAAACAGCTGGCTTGCCTAAATATTTAATTATATATAATATTAAAAAGAATTATATTTCTTATTTAAAATAGTAAATAAATTAATTATATTATTATAAATAAAAAGTAATATTTTATAAATATTACTGGTATAAGAAGCTATAAAACTATATATAATTTATATAATTATAATATTTTAATTTATTTATTTTATACTAATCTCACTATATATATAGTTAAGAAAATAATTATTATATTAATTTTAATTTATTTAGTATATTAATATATAGTCTATATCTTTAAATATAAAATTTATAATTTTATAAAATATATTATTAGTATAAATATTAAAAGAATATTCTACTAGTATTCTATAAACTATATTTATATAAAAAAAATTAAATATTTTTAGTATTATATACTAAGCTATATAATCTTAGATTTTAAATTAAAAATCTTATATATACTAACATCTGTAGTTTATTATTTATATATAATTAGATTAATATTTATTATTCTATTATTTTTATAAATTATATTTTTTATTATTACTAAAGTTTTCTATTTAAAAACTATAATAAGATTTATAATAAATTTATTATTATATAAAACTATTTTAAATATTAATTTAATATTAATATTAAGTATATTTATAATAATAATACATTAGAATATTAATTATTTATAACTTATTACTAAAAATAAAATATTATTTAAAATCCGGTTTTATATTACTATTCTAATCTTAATCTAAATACTAAGATTAAAAATAAATATTTTATTAAATTCTATATTTTTATCATAGTTAATAATTAATTATTTTATTATTTTTAGAATTATATTATTCTTATTATAAATTATATTCAGAACCAGTTTATATATAATTTTATTAGTAAAATATTATATAAAATCTTATATTATATATAACTAAATATTATTTACTAGAAAACTTTTAGCTGCTGCTGTTAGTATCTTATTTTTAAAAAAACTTATAATAAACTAAAAAATTATATATAAAAAAACTATTTTATAGAGTATTCTAAATCTATTTATAGAATATATAATATTAAGATTTATTAAATTATATATATATATAATATTATTTTTAATAAACTGATTTCTTAGATATTTATTATTTATTTTTTTATATAATCTTAATTTCGTACCCGATGGTATTTTTAAGTTAGAAAAAATTATTTAAAAAAATATATACTACTGGTTTTTATTTACTATATTTTTTTAATATTAAAATCTACTCTAGATAATATTTTCTAATATTTTAATTCTAAGAAATAAAAATAGTAATACAGAATCTAACTAGCTTATTAAATATAAATAAACTAATATATTATTTTCTTTTAATATTTTAAATAATATTATATATAATACGGTTCTAATATCTATTCTAATTATAAATAAAATATTTATATTTAATATTTTTAATATAATATCTTCTACTATTAAAAATAATATCTTTAATAATAAGCCGGTAGTTATAGATTTTTTACTTACTAGTTATTTATTTTTAGTATTTCTAGTTATAAAAATTATATTCTAACTATTATACTACTTAACTTATATATAAAAACTATTTTATATTTTATTTAAATTATTATAGTTTTATATTATTAATATTAATAATAATCTGAACTTTTATATTAATATTTTATTTAATATTTTAATTAATAATTATTTTAATTATATCTTATTTTTTAATACTACAGCTATACAGCCGACTGTAGATCTATTTTTATATTATAAAAAGATTTTTATTATAAAAAAATTAATATTATAAAATATTAGTTATGTTTCTATTAGTTATACTAATATTATAGTCTATATTAAAGTTTTTAAATAATATAATATTATCTATTATAAAATATAATAATAAATTAAATAAAATATTTTTTATATTATTTTATATTTTTATAAATTCTGAATTTTTAATTCTTAAATAAATATAAAAAATTAAGTATAATAATATATATAAAATCTATTTTATTATTAAAATATTTTATTAATATACTAATAAGAATTATTAGATAAACAAGATTTATACTATTATTATAAAAAATATTAATTTTAAAATTTTTATTATTCTTATTACTATATTTAGTAAAATATTATATAATCTTAATATTATTATAATTTTTTTTAATACTAAATTATATAAATTAATATATATTAAATTATCCAAAAGTTTCTAAAAGAATAGTATATATAATATATTTTATAATTTTTTTATTATAAATAACTTTAAATATTTTAATAAAGATTATTTTATATTTATTAAGAAAATCTTTATATATTTATTTATATTAATAATTTTCTATTTTTAATATTAGATATTTTTATAATTAATATTTTTAAAAATCTGCTAAGTAGTTTTATTAAATTTATTAATCATAGTTCTTATATTTACTTTTTTAATATTAATATTATATAAACTAATAATAATATATATTTCTTATAAAAATTATATATTAAAAACTATTTAAAATATTTCAATATATTAATTTATAAATTTCTTTTATATTATTTAACTATAAAAATCTTTTATTTAAGTATATAGAAATTATCTAGCCGGATAATATTAAATATCTTTAAAAATATAACAGTATTTTAATATAAATTATATTTAATATATATTTTAATATTATATATATAACTAGTAAGTTATTATTCTTTATAATAAATCTTAATAAATCTTATATTTAAGTTATAAATCTTATTTAATACTAATTTATAGACTTATGAAACTATTATTTTTTATAAATATAAAGATCTTAATTTTATTATCTATTATAATACTAGTTAGATTAGTTTTTATATTTTTAATATTATATTAACTTTCGGCTATATCTTCTAGCTTGCTAACAGATCTTTTTTTTAAAATTTAAAAAAAACAAAGTATTATTATATTATTTTTTATTAAAAGTAAGTATATTACTTAAGCTGTTATAATTTAAGAACTTTTTTAGTTTTAATTTTTATTTATTAAATTAAATATTTAAGATTTTAAGATTATATTTATATTAATAACTAAATCTACTATAATTTATACTAATAATTAATCTGCTATTATTCTAGTTAAAAATCCTAAATTCTGTATAAAAACTAAATATATATTTATTAAATAGTATTTTATATAGTATAAAATATATATTAAAAATATTAAAATTATTTATATCAATATAATAGACCAAATAGTTAATAATTTTATAAAATCTTTGAAATATTTTATTTTTTCTTATTTTATTAAACAGCTTAGTATAGTAGATTTTATATAATATTTCTATATTTATACTTTATTTATTTTTTATTTTAAAAATATAAGTAGTCTTATGTTTTTCTTTTTTATATATAATTTAATAGTAATCTTTTTGTTTATAAAAGATATAACAGATATCTGGGGTTATATAATCTTAGATCTTATTATCTTTTAGAAAAAGAGTTATATAGCTGTAGTTTTTTTAATTAATATATATATGTTTCCTCTCACATATTTAATATATGATTTTATTACTACCGACTATATACTGGCAAAACCCGAAGATATTAATAAAATTAATATAAAAAAGATAGTTTATTTTTTTATTAGTTATAATTTTTATAAATATAATATATCTACTAGTATCAAAAATTAGACATATAAATATATAACCAACTAGTAGTTTTTATATACTAATAATCTTATGATATTATATATAATAATAATAAGAAGAAAACCACAGTTATATATTAATTAAATTAGATTTCAGCTTTTTTATTTAATAATATATACAAGCTGTTTATTCCGAAGTTTAAAATATTTTATAATTATAATCTACAAATAATTTAAAATATATAAATAAAACAGTAAATACTATAGATATAATACTGGTAAAACCAACTATTCTAATAACTATAATATTAATTTTTATATCTACTATTATTCTTATTATTCTTTTTACTATTATATTTTCTGTTTCTGTATCTACTATTATTTTTATTTTTATATTTATATTTATAATTTCTGCTTTTATTTTTATATTTCTAAGAACTTCTATACTTTTAATTATTTTTATTTTTATATTTCTATATATTTCTGCTTCTGTACTTCCGATATATATATATATTTATTTATTTATTTACTTTTTTTAGAATATATTATAATTAATTTTTAAATAAACTATATAACTATTTACTATTCTAGCAGCTACTATAAATATATCTTATATAAATATATCTTATATAAATATATTTTATATAAATATATTCTATATAAATATACTCTAAACAGCTCTACTAGCAATATTTATATTTTTTATATAATTTTTATCTTTCTTTCTAAGCTAATACAGACTTAAAAAGCTTATTTAGCCGGAAATAAATATTTTAATACTATATAACAAATACAAACCATTAAAAAAATTAAAAATATAATAAAGAAATAGATTATCTAAAAAATATTAATTATTTTAATCTAATTATAATAAATCAGAACTATATTAATATATTTTGACTTAAAAAATATTTTACTAAAGTATAGTTTAAGATATTTATATAAAATCTATAAAAATCTAAAAACTAGAATAATTTATATACTAATATTAATTCTGCTACTAGTAATATTAAGATTATTTATACCGTAAAAATTAAAAATATTAAAAAAATAAAGTATAAAAATAATAAATATCTTAAAAAAAATTACATTTTATAAATAATTTTAAACGCAGTAATTAAACTCTTATAATATAAAAATATTATATTATATATAATTACTAATACATATCAGAAGATAATATAGTTTTTTAATAAATTTAAGTTTTTATCTAAGAATATTATAAATAAAAATAATAATCATCTTATTAAATATAACATCGATACTAATATTAGTATAAATAACAGTAATAATAAAAATAAGAATTATTTTTGAAATAAATATTAAATAATTATATCTGTATATCTATATATAAAGCTGAGATTGGTTTTTACTTAAGAAGACTATTTATTACTATTTCTAAGTTTTTTTATTTTTATATTTCTTATTTCTATAATTTTTTTTTCTTTTTCTTATTTTTTTGTTTTTTATCTCGGCTGTATACAAAGTGGCCAGCATCTTATAGAATAATCAATCTATTAATAAATATTAAGATCTTAAGGTCTCTACATCTTTATGTATAGCCATGTAGCTATAATTAATAATCTTATTATTATATTAATTAGATTTAATTAGTATATTAATTATCTAAACTAAGTATTTAAATATCTATAAAAAATAAATATTAAGCTTAAGCCTATTAAAATTTTTATAATATTCCCATTTATATAGCTATTAGGCTAATAAATCTATAATTTCAGACTATCTATTTTAAAAAAGAATTAGTAGTAATCTAATCTTTTTTATTTTCTAGTATATTATTAGTTTTAAAATATTATTTATAATTATAAATTATTTAAAATATAAAATACTATAATATACTATATATGTAACTATTTTAAGACAGAAAGATAGTACTTTTTAAAAACTTACTAAGCTAAAAAAATTAAAACTAAAAAAAATATTTTAATACTATTACTTAAAAATTAATATCCAAAAAGCTGACAGTATCTAAAACCTATAAACAGAATTTAATAAAAATAGAATACTGGTATATTTTTAACTTAAGAAATAATTATATATTAATCTAAACATCTTCTATAAAAAGTATAATACAGATTTATATTATATTAATATAGAAAAGATTTATACCAAAGTTTTTAAATTATTTTTATAAATCTGGATATAACTAGTATTATTTTTTAGTAAAGCTCTTATTTTTTATAAATAAAATTACTAATTAATAAAAATTAAAATATTCTATCTTTATAAATAATTTAAAAAATAAAATATTATTTTAAAGCTGTATATATACTAATAATAGTATATATAAACTATATAAGTATTATTAGACTTATCTAAAAAATAATATTTAATATAATAATATTAAAATATCTAAATCTTTATTTTATTTATATATCTTAATTTATATAAGAATATTACTTATAAGTTTATTATAGATTAGAAAAAATAAATAGTCTTATAAATATATTATTTTATTTTTTAGCTAAAAATATATTATATATATTCTTTAATCTTAATAATCTATTAGAAGTAGATTTAGTAGTAGTATAAAAAAACAGTTTATCATCTTTTAAAATCTAATAATTAATATATTATTACAAAATAGTAGGAAATACTAATTTAATAATTATTTTATTAAATAGATTCAAAAACTATATTTATACAGTTTATCTAAAAGATATAAAAATATTAAATATAATTCGGATATTATAAAATAATCCTAAAACAGTCTTTTTATATATTTTTAAAAATAGTTTACTTTATATATTTAAAGATATTATCTTCTCTAATAATCAGATATATTAAAAACTATAGTTATTTATATTTTAATATTTTTTAAAAAATCTTTTTTATCTGATATATAATAATAATTACTACTGAAATATTAAAAAATATCTTACTACTATAAAAAGACTTATGTTATACTAGGATTATATTATATTTAATAGATATATATACTATTATTTTAGATATTTATATAACTATATATATAGATATAAACTTTTCGGCAGTATATAACTAATTATATTACTAATAATTCTATTTTATATAATTATAGTTAACTTTATTATCAGCCTGCTATTAAAAAATATCTATTAATATACAGTAAAAATAAAAATATTTTAAATAAATATAATCAACTTATAGTCTTTATAAATAAGTTTATAAAACATTTAGATTAATATTTAAATATATCTAATAGTTTATATTTTTTAAAACTATTAATTAATATTATATTTACAAAAGTATAATTAGAGTCTATTTTATATATCTATATTTAATTATAATACTTAACTTCTTAGTAATTTCTAGTTTAGAATATTTAAAAAATCAAATATTAAATAATATTATTTTATAATACACTATCCACAGACTAACAAACAGACAGAAAAAATCAACTAAACTACTAAAATTATACTATAATATATATATTTAAGATTATGAAACCCGCTGAATATAATTTCTATTTTAAATAATTAGTTAAATTAATAATTTAAGCAGTTCTATTATAAAAGTTAATGTGTATAATCTTATATATAGTATATTCTTAGAAAGTCTATAGATATAAACTAGATATCTACTTATAAAATAATGTTCTAAGATATATTTAGATATTAAAAAGACCTATAAATTCATAGTTATTTAAATAAAATATATCTATAATAAAAACTATTAGCTTATAGGATTTAATATAGAAAGTAAAATCTATTTTTAGTTTTATAAAGACTACAGTCTTCTAATAAACAAAAATAAAAATCTTAAAATAATTAAAAATAAACTTAGTTTTCAATATATAGGCCCTCTTCGAGTCTTTAAAAAAATAAAATAACTTATATATTATTTAAAAATCCTGTAAAATAAGTATATTTATTTAGTTATTTTTATAATACAGCTTGAACCAGTGTTTAAAATCAAAAGTCTATATAATTACTAATATATTAAACCGTCTGTAATATAAAAAAGAAATATAAAAAAAAAGACATAAAATTAAGTATATTCTGACAAATAGATTTATATATAATTATTTCAAAAACATAGCTTTAAAGCAACAGAATATCTTATTTAATTTTTAAAATATAATTCTGAAAAAGATAAATAGATTAATAAATTAAATATCAATACAACAGATCTTTTAAAAAATTTTAAATAAAATATTTAGCTATTTTTTTATTAGAATAATAATATATATATCTGCTAATACTTCTGTCTTACTAATATAACTTTTTTTATCTTTTTTAGTAATAATATATATATTTTTTTATATTTCTAATATATTCTTACTAAGTATCTGTATTTTTTATCTTAATTTTTATTTTTTATTGATTTTTTTATTTAGTTTTTTTATTTTTTATATATTATTTCTGTTAATATAATATATATTTTTGGTTTTTCTATCTTTACTTAGAATAACAGAACTATTTTAGATTCCGGGTATATATAAATATTTAGAAGTTTTACTATTATAATATTAAATATAATATCAAAAAATACTTAATATCTTTAAAACCTTTATTATAATTTAGATAAAAAGTAATCCTAAGCTAAATATATTATTATTTAAAAAAATAACTAGAAATAATTATAGTAAATAAGAAAAACCTTAGTAAAAAGTATAAATATAATAGCCTATTATCTCTAGTTTTTAGAGTTCTATTAAAAATAGTTAGCTGTTTTATCAAGTATAGCTTATTAATATATAAATATATCTGGTAATTAAATTATTTTCTAAAAATATACTTATATAATATAAAATAAATTTTATAGTTTAGAATATTTTATATATAAGTTAAGTATTTTTTAGCTTGACTGTTCTTATTAAAGTATATAAACTTTATTTTTATTGTATAATCTATAGAGGATTTATTTTATATAACAAAACAGAATATTTATAATTATTATAGTTTTTATTGAATTAGAAAGACTTAATTAAAATATATTTAGTATATAATTTAATTACTGCCGGCGATATACTAATAAGACCTAAAAATATTGAAACAATAATATAAAAAAATAGTTTATATTTTTTAATTAGTTATAATTTTTATATATATAATATATCTACCGGTATATAGCAAAACTAAAGATGTAAATATATAACTATCTAGTAGATTTTATATATAAATAATCTTATTATACTATATATATATAATAATAATAAAAGAACTATAATTATAAGCTGATTAAATCAGATCCTAATCTTTTTACTTTATAATAGTATATTATAATAAGCTGTTTATTTTAAAACCTAAGATATTCTATAATTATATTTCATAAATAATCTAAAATATATATTTAAAATAATAAATATTATAAAAGTAATATTAGCAAGACCAACTATACTATTAGCTATTATATTATTTTTAAAATAAATTATATTTACTATTATTTCTACTATATTTACTATTATTTTTATATCTATTTTTATTTTTATATTTATTACTATTTTTATTTCTCTATATATAATCTCTATTTCTATTTTTATATCTCTAACTACTATTATATTTATTATTCTTATTTTTATGTTTATTATCATTTTTATATTTATTTTTGTTTCTTTATTTATTATTTTTATTTTTATATTTATTATTATTTTTATATTTATTTTTAATTCTTTATTTATTATTATATCTGTCTTTATATATATAGTTTTCATCTTTATTTTTTTATCTTTTATTACTTCTGCTTTTTTAATATTTATATCTATATCCTTATTTATTTACTTTTCTTAAAATATATTATAATTAATTTTTATATAGATAGTATAACTATCTGTTATTCTAATAGCTATATAGCTATAGTTATAAATATATTTATAATTATAATATTCATAGTTATATTTATACAGCTATATTAATAATACTAGTTATTATAAATATATTTTTTTAAACAGCTTCTACTTTATTTACAGAACCGAATATAGTTTTTATATTAGTTTAAAGTTATATAATTTAAATATTGACTTTTTATATAATTTTTAAGCTGAGTCTAATCTAAATTTAAAAAGCTTATCCAGCTGTAAATAAACATTTTCATATTATACAATAAATACAAGCCAATAAGAAAGTTAAGTAAATAATAGAAAAAATAACTTATTTCAAAAGTATTAACTATTTTAATTTAAATACTATAAATTAAGACCATATTAATATATTCCGATTTAAAGAAAACTTTACTAAAAAATAGTTCAAAGTATCAATATAAAACTTATAAAAATCTAAAATTTATAACAGATTATATACTAATATTAACTTTAATATTAATATAAAGATTATTTATACTATATAAGCTAAAAATACTAAAAAATAAAATATCAAAATAATATATATTATAAAAAAAACTATACTTTATAAATAATTTTAAAAACAGTAATTAATCTTCTAGAATATAAAAATACTATATTATATATAATTACCGATATATAAATATAATAAATATATCTATACTTTCGTAGAAATTAGAAATATATTATATTTAATATTATTAATATATTTATAATCTTAAACAATTATTTAACCAGTAATAGTATTATATATAATATATTTAAATATAAAAAATAAACTATTTTTAAAAACATAAAATATATTAGTTTTAAAATCTTTTTTCAAAAGTGTAATTATCTCGGAGATATATTTATTAGATATATTATTTTTCCAAATATAATATTCAAATATATGAATTTTGCAAACATATTATTTAAATATTTTATTAAAGTTAAGAGAATATATAGTAAATATAAAATGAGAATAATAAACAAACAGAAATATAGTAAGAACTTTAGTTATATGTTAACCAAAATAATCTTTAATTATATTCTTTTAAAGTAGTATATAATATATTTTTTAGAATAAATAAAACACAGTATATATAATAATATTAATAATATTAAATAATAATAAATATATATTTTCAATTACTAAATATAATAATTTACTCGGACTAGATATAAGTTTATATATACAAAAACAATAATATTAAAAAAATATTTATTTTAAGTGATTATACTAGAATAATTAATATAAAAATGATAAAATAGTTGGCTATCTGAATTATATAATCAAACTTTTGAAAATCTTAAATAAAATATAAAATTAAATAAATATTTTTAGAAGCAGCTTCGAAAAATCTTTATAATTATAACTAGTAACAAAATAGTATATTATAATATTTATACTTACATAACAAGAATTAAGATTAATATAGAATTATTTAGATCAATTAAAATAAGTAAATATTCTTAGATCTATAAAATTTATAATATTTTAAATATATAATTTTTTAGAGTAGAATTTACTATTAATATTTTTATTATATAGTACTAATAATAATATTTGAATGGTTCGAAAGTCTTTTTATTTAATTAAAATATATAAAAAAATTTTATATTTTCAAAATTATGTAATTTTAAATATATAATATTTAATATAATAATAGACATATCCGGTATGACTAAGTTAATATTTAAAATTAAATAGTATCTTTAGAAATTCAAAATTTTAAATAGTCTTAATTTTATCTTTCGATATAGTAAAATCTAATTTATTACTTTTTTAACTGAGAAAAATAATAGATAAAAAACTTATACATATATTAAAAATTCAAGCTTGAAATTTATATTCTTTAAGGTATTAAAAATTATAAATAAACATTTATAGTAATTTATTTATATCTTAAAACCAATAATAAAATTATTAACATAAATATAATACGGTTTATAAAATAATTTTAATATCAAGTTTATTTAGTATTATATAAAAAACCTAAATTAATAAATTTTATTATAATAATATAAAAGATTTATTGATTATAATATATAACTACAGCAAGATAAATCTAATAAAAAAATATAAATAAGTAATATAAGGAATATATAATATTAAAAATGAAAATATAAAACTATTTTTTATTTATATAAAAAATTTTAATTTAAAAATGAAGTATAAATCTATTTTAGTTTTTATATTTATAATATATAAATCGACAATAGTATAATTTTTAATAATAATATTAACTAGTTTTTATAGAATAAATATGAAATATATAGTTACTATATATAATAATTTAGTAAATAATATCTTTCTAATATTATATGAAAAATTAAATATTCTATGTATAATATTATAATCTTTTTTAATGTATGGTAAATATAGGATTTATAAATATATAATTATTATTTATCTTTTATTAGTATATATAAATATTAATCTTCGGATGTATTAGCAGTTCTGAAATTCGAATTTTTAAAATATATTTAAATATCAAAGAATATAATAAATCTGTACGTTTTTTCTTACAACTATTTTTATAAATAGTTATACTGCTTAGGAAAAATAAGAGATTCGGAAATATTAGAATTAACTTTTAAAAATATAAAATATTAGGACTTAATAAGTAAACAAGATATCAGTATAAATGAAACTTTTATAAATATAAAAATAGATTTAACCGAAAACAGTTTAATATGAAACATAAAATAACTTATTAAAAATAATAGATAAAATATCTATTAGAATATCCGAATAAATGACTAACTCAATTATATATTATTTATAGCCAGAGACGGTAAACAAAGAAAAATTTGGATTAGTATATATAAATATAATAATATTTTATTTATAATATATATAATAATATATTTATTATTTATTAAAAACTAAAATAGACTTTATAACTAATAATAATCGGCTTAGATAAGTTATTAACAGCTTTAATAAAAAAAAGATATTTACTAAATATATATATAAAAACTTACTAATATAATTTTTAGGTTAAAGGATATAGTTAATATTTTTAAATATAAGTTCAATTTTAACTAGTATATATATGTTTAAGTATAGTAGAATAACAATTTGCTTTATAGTATAAATAGAATTTTTAAATAATTAGAATAAATAAATATTTTAATCATAAAACAAAGTTTTTATAGGACCAAACTATACTAATTTATTTTTTACAATTTAGAATAATATTTTATAACTAACTATATTAGTATTTATTAGAATATCAGGACAAAGGTCTTTGACTAGATATATTCCAATAATAAATAAAATATATTAATACTGAGATATACTATTTTGAAATCTAAAAATATGAATTCTAAAAATAGTATACTTAAATAAATAATAATAAAAACTAGTGTTTCTAATATATAAAAGTATTAATGTTTGATAATCCTTAAAATGCAAACTTATATAAACAAATTTAGTATTATTAATTATAGAAAAACAGCTAGTATTAAAATATATAAAAATATATTTATTTATAATATTTAAAATAACTTATATTATTATAAATATCTATATATATATAATAGTTTATTTAGAAAAATATATAGTTGTTTTATATTAATCAGATATAATAATAAAGTTGTTAATAATTAGTTTAGTAAATGTAATAAATATAGAAATAGTATTATAAATAGTAAGATACTTATATAATTAGATTTTAGAAAAAAAGTATATATCATAATTATAGCAGAAAATCAATATATATTTATTATCTTAGTTAATTAATTTTTTAATCAAATTGGCGGTTAGGAAAAACAGACTAAGAAAAAGTATAATTATAACAATAAATATATAATATATATTAGAATTTTAAGTATATTTTTATATATATCAGTATTAATATCAACAGTATATATATCTTTATTAAAAATATTATAGAATATATTATACTTATTTTTATATATATTATTATATAGTTCTTGAGATTTGTGGTGTATTTAAGCTTAATATACTTTATTTTATAAATACTAAAACTATTAAAAATTGTCGAATTCATTAAAACAGATTTTTATATAAAAGATTACTAATATCTTTAGCTAATATAGGATTTGTTATAGCAATATATATATAGTAAATATTCCGATTATCTAATTAATTATTTTATTAACTATTCGGATATAATTAACTATAGTTTTCTTATTACTAACTCTGGTAGTTGCAGAATTTATAATTTTAGTTTTAGAATTAATAACTATTTATATTTATATTTTATATCTAATCTAATTATATACTGTATCAAAACTATGAATCTTACTAATTATAGAAAATTTATAAATATTATTAATTATAGTAAGACAACTACAGCTTTAATTACTATAAGTAATCTTAATTCTAATTTAAAGTAAATAATTATTATACTACTTTTAATTATTATTTATATTATTTCAATACTCTCAACTATTATTTTAATTATTAGAATAATCTCGACGTTCTTAAAACTAGGATTTTTAATTATAGAAATATACTAATAATTGTAGTTTTAGTAAGCTTAAGAATAATTAACTATATAAAAATAAAAATAAAAATTAATATAGTTTTATAAATAAATTAATTAATTATGAATATTTTTTATACAAGTAGTATAAGTAAGATAGATTATATTTTAAATAAATTAACTAATAGATTTATTTAATATATTATTAGATGTTATGGTGCTGATCGATAAAACGAAGATATAATAAGATTAATTGTATTAAGATAGTTTAGAAAGAAGAAAGCCTTTAGAAAGTCAAGATTACCGAAAAATACCCGAAGACAGAGGCTAACAACAAAATATTAATAAGATTAAAATCTAGTATAAATACTACTGTCTTAAGAACTGGCATCGGCGTTAGTTAAATATATAAATTTATTATTAATAATTTAACGAAATATTTAAAAACAGAAAAACAGTATAAAACTATTTAAATATAAAAAGTTAATAAATATAACTTTTGAAAATACAAAATATAAAAAATAAGAATAAAATAATACTTAAAATACTAAGATATAAATATAAAGAAAAATTCGACCAGAACGAAAGAATTAAAAAATATAAAAATAAAAAAATAAATAAACAAATAAACAAATAAATATTTATATATATTTAGAAATATAATATTTATAGTTTTATACTAATTTTTTAGTAGTAATATCTTTTGTGTATATTTATTTATTATATTAAGATTTATATTCTTTTTAGTAAATAAAATATTATATAACCAGAATTTCGTAAGAGTTATATAAAATAATTTATTTATTTAAAATAATTAAGATTTTCTACTAATTATTTTAATCACAAAAATATTTATTTTTAATATATAAAAATTCGGAAAAGACTCGGCTATATAAATTAGATTTATATAAAGCAGATTTAAGCTAGGTAATTAATATAATAAAATATATCTTTTATATATTAAATAAATTAAAATAGTATATATATTTACTAACAACTTTAAAAATTTTAAATAATTTAATATATTATTAGATTAACTTAGTCTTTATATTCTTAATAGTAGGAATAATATAGCTATAATATAAATAAAAATATATAAAATTACTAGATATAGAAAATATAAAAAAATACTTAATATTATATATCTTCTTTATTCTAATAATAATAAATTTTAATATTTTTTAATATTAAAATAACACGAATAGTCTTATATAATAAATATAAACATAAAAAATATAAATATAATAATAAAAAATATAAATATAATAATAAAAAATATAAAAATAGTAATAAAAATAATTTTTTTAAAACAGCCGAAATATTAATATTTAAATATTTATTTATATTTAAATAAAACAGTATCTGTTTTTTTATAAAAATTTAAAAAAATAATAACTTTAAGCTTTAAATATTCGGATATAATATCTTCTAATATAGTATCTTAAGATTTAAATATATCAACTTTTTAAATAGACTTCTAAAAATTAGTTTAAAAATATCTATCAAAATAAAAATAATTAAAAATTATTTTAATTAAATTCTATAATTAATAAAAAAACATACTAAATATAAGATAATAAAATAATTTCTTAATAACTATAAACAGCAAAAGATTAATAATAATAATAATAATAAATAAAATAACTAGCAGCTAGAATTTCTACTAAATAATTATATATCTTATTATTATCTTAATAATTATTATTATTTGTTTTAACTAACTATTAGTTTAAAAACATACTACAGTAAAATAATACTACTTAATATATAAATAAGAAAATAGTTTATTTTAAAAAAAATAATATAAAGCAGGTATTATAATTAGAAATAATAATAACTAAAACAATCTAATTATAGCTTTAGAAATATTAAATAATAATAATATTCTAGTTATCAGCTTTTATAATTAAATAGTGTAGAATCATGTTAATATACTTTATAAATTTA
This sequence comes from Aspergillus fijiensis CBS 313.89, assembly GCF_003184825.1. Taxonomy (NCBI): domain Eukaryota; kingdom Fungi; phylum Ascomycota; class Eurotiomycetes; order Eurotiales; family Aspergillaceae; genus Aspergillus; species Aspergillus fijiensis. Next base: position 614,986 of record NW_024468985.1, read on the forward strand.
TTAATAATAACAAGAATTTAATTTCTTCTATTTTTAATAAATAAAAATATAATAAAATTTATAATTAGAATATAAAACAGTTCGGTAATAAAAACTATTAGTTAAAAAGTATTATATAAAAAGTACTTATCAATATAGTTCTTAAGATATTAAGAATACTAATTAATATGATTATATAAATATTTAAATATTTTATATAATAAGACTATATAATTTAAAAAGATATTTTTGAAAAATTTAATAATATCTTTTGTTATAGATTATATAAAAAAGTTCGGATATAAGTATATATAAAATATATATTTAGAATTTCTTAATAATAGTATAACTATTATTTACAGCAGTATATTCGGATAGTCTAAATATAAATATAAATATAGTAAATATAAAATTAATTAATTCGATTATTGTAGTATTGAAATTATAAAAGATATATTTTATTATTTAAAGTAAACTATTTTTTATAATATACAGAAGATCCGCGGTAAGATTAGATTTAAGAATATAAATAATTTGAAAAATATATAAATTATAAATATATCTATTATAAATATATTATTTAAAATTTTTAGTAATCTTAATAGTCCAAGCTGAGAATATATTTATAAAAATATCTTTAAGATTATAGTCTTTAGATATAAAAGTATATATAATATCTTTTTAAAATAAATAAAATAATATATTTATAACTATATTAATAATATCAGAATAATAATATACAACTGAACAGAATTATTAAATATATTAATTTATATAGATAAGATAGAGATTAAAATATTTAATAATAACTATATTAAAAATAACTTATTTAATAAAGTAACTATACTAGAATAATTGATATAAATAATTAAAAAAATATTTAGATATACAGCTGAAATTATATATTACAGTTTTGATAATATGTTTATTAAATATAAAACTTTTAGTTTAGTATAGTTTAGTAAGCCAGTAGTTCTTCTCAGCTAATATTAGAATACAGCTAAAAAAATTAATCTAATATATATATAAAAAAACAGTTTGAATATATTTTTATATTTATAATTATTAATATAGTAGAATATTATTCTATAGCTATTATAATAAATATTAAGATCTAAATAAACTTATTTTAATAGTATAAAATAGATAAGTTTAAAAATATTATTAAAATTAGTTTAGAGAATATTAAAAATATAGAGTTTCTTTTTAATTAGATTAAAAATTAATATCTTATTAGTATAGTCTTAATAGGATTACTTAAGATATTGAGACAAGTAGTTAGTAATATAGATATTTATATAGTTTAATAAAGATACTTTAATAAGTAATTAAATATACAATAATTAGATTTTCTACTTTTAAAAAGAGAATATTTTACTTATATAGTAATTTTTATAGTAATATAATTAACTAGTTATATTAAGATATTAGTCTAGCTATACAAGTATCTTGAAAAAAAATAATTTATATATAATAATAATTTTATTTTTAAATATTAATAAATCTAGTATATTAATATATTAATTAAATAGAAAAATAAATAAAAAACTAATATATATTTTAGTTAGTTTTAGCTTAATATTTAAATCTTAAAACTTACTAAAAACTAAAAATAAATATTTAAAATACTTTTTATATTCTTAAAATATAATAATAATATTATTAATATATATTGTAGTAAATATATAAAATTTAGACAGATTTAAATCTATTTAATATTATATAAAAAATATTAAATTAATAAAATCTATAAAAATAATATAAAAAGTTTTTTAACTGCGGTATATTACAATAGTAAGATAATTTTAATAATATATATATATAAACTATTAATAAAAGAATCAAGCAGTATTAATAATAATAATAAATTTATATTTTTTAACTATATAAAAAATATTTTCTATATTAGTATAGAATAAAGATCAGACTTAATTTTATAATTAATAATATATAAATTAATAATAGAATAGTTTTTTATTTAACTATTTATATACTTTTATACTATAAATATAAATCATAAAGATAGTATATATATTTTAATATATAATATCTTACTAAAAATATAAAAAGAATTAAAAATAAAATTAATAATTTTATAGTCTTATTTAAAAAGTTAATAAATATAAGATTTATAAATAGTAATATACTCTTACTAATTATTTTTAAAAGAAATTTATATTTATTAATTTTTAGAAATATTAACTATACTAATATTAAAGTTATTAGAATTAGTTTATATATTATATAATATAATTAATAATATTAAAAAGTCTTTATAACTACTTTAATAAATAATTATATTTTAAAAAAAAATAAATATTCTATTTTTATTAGTATATTCTACTTTAAGTAGTAATATATACTTAAATAAAAATTTAAAGCCGGATTTAGACGGATATTCAGTTTTAAACTAAAATATAAAAAATAAAAAAATAATAATAAATAATTATCTAATAAATAAAAACTCTAAAAATAAAATATTCTAATATTTAAAAATATTAATTAAAGCAGTTTTATAAATAATATATCTAATATATTTAGAATAAATTATAATAAAAATTTCTATAGTATATAAAACTTTAATAATATATTAATAATAGCTATAAATATAAAAAAACTATCAAATATAAAAATCCGAATAATTAAACTTAGTAATATACTATTCGGTTTTATATACAGTAATATATTTATTACTATTTAATATTCTAATTCTTGAACAGTAATTAATTATTACTAAAAACAAAAACTTATTAACAGTCTTAATAAAAAAATTAGTATTAATAGAATAACTATAAATTAATAATTCTATATTATTCTTTGGATTAAAAATATATTTGGTATTATATAAACTATTAATTTTTTTAATAAATAAATTAATATAAAAATAAAAGAATATAACTATATATCTAGTAATATAAACAGAAGTATTTATAAAATAGTTTAAAATAATAATAATCTAAATAAAAAAAATAAAATTATTATAAAAGTATATAATAATTATCTATTTTTTATAATCTCAAATTATATCTTTATCATATATTATATTTATACTAATAAAAATATTTAATAAAAGATTTTTAACTAGAGTAATATATATTTTAATATATATAAATATAAAACTAATAAACTATATATTTTAATCTTTATATTTAGAAAAATAAATATTAAATATAATATACTAAATAGCTTAATATATAAAACTAATTCTTTTAACTCTAAATATACAAAAAATATTTTATAGCTTAAGTTTAAGTAAATAAAATAATATAATATCACTAATAAATATTATACAACTAGTATTAATACAGATCTTAATATATTTAAATATAATATTTAAACTAACTTTAATAGTAGCAGATTTAAAAAACTATAAAATAATATTATTTATTTTAATATTTATAATTTTTTAGTTATAATAATCTAATATAATAACAAAATTATTATTAACTGCTGTAATAAGTTTAATAAATTTAATATAAAAAAATACTATACAGTACTTTAAATATATATAAAATTTATTTTTAAAAAAAATATTAAATTATAATTATTATAAAAAATAAAATATACTTTTTTGAAGACAGTAAGATTAGATATTTAAAATATCAAAATAAGAATATAAAAAATAAAAAATAGATTGTTATTAAAAATAATATTAGAGTTTTTGATAAAGTTATTCTTAATATATTTAGCTATATAAATATTATTATATTCTTGATAATATATTTTATTTTTATTACAAAAATTGTTATACTTATAATTATTATTATATTAATAATTATTATAAAAATTATTCTTTATATATTAATATTTAAAATATTTAGATTTAAAATTATATAAATAATTAAAAAAACTACTAGAAGATCTTTTACCAAAAGAACTATATAAATTAAAACTAGTATACTATTTAGAAATAAGATTATTAATATTTTTAAATAAGATAAAATTAATTATAATAATATATATATTATTATAATTTAAATTAGAATAATTATTAGAATAGTTACTACCGCTAGACTAAATATCTTATTAACTATAATTAGTATTTTAATTCTAATAACTATTATATTAATTCTAAAATTAATAGTTATTTATATCTTAATTTTACGGCTGTAAGTTATATTATATTTAATTATTTAGAATATATAAATATTACTATTAATAAAACTATTACTAGTTGTTTAATTACTATAAATTATTTAGTTACTAATCTAACTACTAATAGTTCTAAAAGAAATAATCAGAATATTTTTAGAAATTATTAGTATTATTAAAATTATAATTATTATAGTTATTTTAATAGTTATAATTATTCGGAAAATTATTATATTAATCTTAATTATAGGATTTTTAGTTATTATAAAATTAGTTTTAGAATATACTATTATAATTATTATAATTATAATTATATTTATTAGTTATACAGATAAGATCTTTTTATTCTTACTATTAGTTATTAAATTCTTTTAAAAATTAACTGATAAATATTATCTCTATCGGTTTAGTTAGAATAATATAAAAGTAAGTATTAATAAAATTTTATAAGTAAAATATTTAATTATAAAAATTTTTAATATATATAATATAAGTATACTATATTATATTTTAGATAAATTAACTAATTAGCTTAATATTTATATTATTAAAATTATAGTATATACAGTTAAGTTTTAACAAAACAGTAAATAAGCTAAAATAAAATTAATTTAAAAAATCTTCCATTTATCTATTTTTAAGAAAAGCTTTAATAATTATTAACTTTTTAAATTCGGATATACTAAAAATAAACTATATTAAAATAATATTATAAAAACAGACTTATAAGTCATTCTTATTGAGTTTATTATTATATTATCCAATAATATTATAAATATATTTAACAAAAATATTAATATTTTTATAAAATATATTATAACTGATTTATTTTATAAACTTATTATTTTTTATATTTAAATAAAAAAGCCGACTTCTTCGGACTTTATATTTTTAATATATAATATATATATATATATGTATTCGGATTTTTATTATTAAGATTATTAGAATTATTATTTAAATTATATTAACTACTATATAGATTATATGAAGAAGATAATAATAGAAAATTATTATTACCAGTAAGATATTTTTTAAAATAATCTATATAATTAAGTAACTGTGCTAACATATTTTATATTTATATTAATAAAAAAAAAGGATTTAATTAACTACTATTTTAGGATTGACCAGATATAAAAGACAGACTAATATTACTAAATAGATTAATAAATAAAATACTAATTATTTTCTCGGTTGATTAATATTTATTATATAAAAATAAAAAACAGTAAGAAGTAAGAGACTTTATATTAATATCTAAAATAAATATATTAATATTAAAAAATAAAAAATAAAAAAATTATACAAAAAATTACTATAGGTATATTTAATTTATTAATTATATTAAAAAATTCAAAAATATTCGATATCTTAAAACTCAAATATAAAATATTAACTAAATTAATTAAATAACAATTCAGAAAAGTAAGAACAACTAAAATCGAAAAAAATACCAGATAATAAAATAATAAATAAAAAATTTATAAGTCTAAAAAATAATAAAAAATAAATAACTTATCTGAATATTTAGTTGCTGAAAAAATACTAAGAATAATATATTTAGATATTTAAAATATTTTCAATATATTAATATCTTCGACTTCTTAATATTCGGGTATATTAATATTTTAGATATTTTAATATTAATATTTATTAGTTTAACTAATTTTTTAGATAGGTTCTCGGAGTTCTCGAAAAAAGTAATAAAACTCAGTATAAATATTTTTAGTAAAATTAAAAATACTAGATTTATAAATTAAGAATTTAGTATAAATGTAATAATATAAAATAAAAAGATAAATATTAAAAATAATATAAAAATATTTATAAATACTTGAAAATATATATACTCTAATAAATAAAACAGTTTAATAAAGCTGTTTAAAAGTTTCTAAGAATAAGAATCTTAAAGCTAGACAATATATAGTTTAAAACTAAAAAAATATTTAATATACTTAAAAAAATATAAATATCTTTATATATAATCGATTTATTAAAACTCTAAAAAAAGAATAAATATAGTCTTTAATAAAAGTAGAAATAGATATAATAAATATAATATAATAGGCTTAAAATAAGATGCTACTATTAAAATATTCTTAAAAAATATAAATATTACTATTAAAATATTTAATAATTTAATAAGTAAGTTTAAAAGATATTAATATTACTAAATAAATAAATATATAGATAAACTATCAAATAAATATCTTTTAATAATTCCAATCTAATAGGTATATTATTTATAATATAATAAAATAAAAGAAGATATAACAAGAAGATAGAAATAAAAATAATAAAAAATTATTAATAAAAATAATTAAAATATTAATTAGTATAAAAGTTAAAAATATAAAAAATATAAAATACTAATTCGGTTAAAATAATTTATATATAGAATTTAAATATTTAAATAAGCAAATCAGAGTATAGAATAAGAATTTAACAAAGTAGATAACCTACAAAATAAATATAAATATAAATAGCAGAATATAAAAATATAACCGGAAGAAAACCTTAAAACACAGATATAGAAAGAATAGAAATTATTAATATAAAAAGACCTACAATTAACAAATAGAAGAAAAATATAAAAATATAAAAATAATATATTCTAAAAATAACTCTTTAAACTGTTTATAGCACAAGACATACTATTAGATATTATAATACTAATTAATAAAACAAAGATATAATAAGATTAATTGTATTAAAATAATTCGGGAAGAAGAAAGCCTTCGGAAAGTCAAGATAACCACAGAATACCCGAAGACGGAGGCTAACAGCAGAATATCAACAAGGTTGAAATCCACCACATTAGATTTAGAATAGAGGCAGTAGAGTTTATATATAATAGTAGAAATACTAGAATAAAAATAATTATATAAGATTTTTATTTATCTAGTTTTAAAAAGTATTTTAGATATAAAGTTTTTTCTAGATTGTTTATATTAAAAGTATACTATATTAATATAATTCTATAAAAATATACTTATAGGTTATTTTAAATTATTAATTTTCTGCAGAATTTAGTAGCATTTGTAATATAATTAAGAAAAATATTTATATTCTTATAATATATATTACAGCTGATTTATTTAATAAAATTATTATCTTTTATATAAATAGAACTAATATTTTTAGATTTTATCTTATTAATAAAAATAGTATATATGTTTTCAAGATTATTATTTGTATATTTAAATAATTAATTATAATAATTACAGCTACAATTACCACTAGAATAATTATAACTAGAATAATAACTATTTTTATTATTAATAAATAATTCTTAACTGTATTAAGGCGTACTATTATTTTTTAAAATATAATATATATCTCGGCCATATTATTACTGGAAGACGGAATATTAAAAAATAAAATAAAAAGTCTAAGATCAAAGCTACCGGCCGGACCGGCTTAACCAATTTAATTTATCTAACTATTAGTTATAGTATCGGAAGATTTAATATATTAAGCTTTATATATATAAACATATATAAGTAAATAATTATACTAATACTTAAAAATAATTTATAAAAAGTAAAACCATACTTAATATTCGAAATATTATATAAATTATTAATTAAAACATATATATACTCGGATTTAATTTAGACAGAAAACAGTTTATTGAAAATAAAAAACAGTTTAATAAAAATGTTTATGAAGTATAAAAACCAATTCGATAGATAATAATAGATATATAAAAATATATATTAAATATAAATAAATTAATAAATTAACTGCAAATAATAACAGAAAGGTTCTAGAAAGTAAGATATAAAATTGAAATATAATAATAATTAAATTATAGTATTTTCGCATATTTAAAAAAGATAAAGATTTATATATATTAATTTCCTAATATATCAGTCCTTTTAACACTAATATATCTGAAATAAAAATAAATTTAATATTTTTAAAAATAATTAGACTCGGTATAGGTACTTTTAATAACTCGAATAATTAAATAAAATAAAATATAAATATTAAAATTAATAAAATGGTGGTTAATATTAGATAAATATAATTTAAAAGCCTAGATAGTTTGATAAAGTCTTTTGGTTTATACTAATAATTATATAAATCAGCTAGCTGAGAAATAGAAAATTTATTAATAGCAGAAAAACTAGTATAATTAAAAAAATTAATAAAAGCCTTATATAAGATACTATGATTAATATTCTAAAATAAAAAATATAAATAGTAATAAGTCTAAAAGACAGAAGAATTAAAATATTAAGTAGTATAATAAATATAATATAATATCTTACTATTTAAATTTAGACAGTTTATCTTTTTTTAAAAAAAAGTAAAACTAGATAATCTAATATATTATTGTAGATAACATCAATTCTATTTAATAAGCCGAAGAAATAACCAAATAAATAAGCTGTTAAATAAATATCTTAATAATTCTATATTAATAAAATTTAAGAGTAGTATATAGAAGTATATAAAATATAATATAATAATTTAAAAATTAGTAAAAGTTCATTAAAAATAAAGTAAATATAATATTAAAAAAAGCAGTAGAACTCAGTAAAAACAGATTTAATAAAATCAAGATAATAAATATATATAAAAAATAAATAAATAAGTTAAATAAAAAATTAAGGTTTTATTGAAACAGATAATCTACAGCGAAAGCAGATACAAACAGTAGAAATTTAGTAAATATAAAATAAAAAAGTATAATATATAGAGAATATAATAGAACTCAGTAATCAATAAACAGAAAAATAAAAAATATATAAATATTATTAGTTATAATCAGACTGTTACAGCTTCGATTACTATAAACAGCTTTAGATATTCTAAAACAAACAGTTATTATACTGTTTTCAATTATTAGTGTTATTTTAATAGTCTTACTTATTATAATTATCTTAATATTTTTAAAACTAGGATTCTTAATTATAGAAGTTCTAAAATTAGCTATAAGAGCTATTTTGAAAGAAATTGTTATAACTATAATAATTCTTATCTTTATTTATATGATAAAAGAGATTTTTTTATTTAGACTACTACTTGTTCAAGAGATATAAGAATATATTACATATTATAATTTTAATATATTTGAAAATAGCTATATAAAAAAATAAGAATTAATATAATTCTATAAATAAATTAATGAATTATAAAAACTTTTTTACAGGCGGTATAAATAAAATATATTATATTCTAAATAAATTAATTAACAGGTTCATTTTATATATTATTAAATTTATAGTAGAAATAGTTAAGCTTATTTATAACAGTAAAAATATTAAAATAAAAATAGTTGTATAAAGCTTTTATTTATTTAATCTTTAAAAATATTTTTAATATACGATTCTTCTTATAAATACTTATAGTAGAGATAAATTATATTAATATAATGTTATTTCAATTTTATAAAAATATATTTAAGGATTAATTTAAACTATTAACTAATTATAGAATTTGATAGTATTTTTAAGATAAATAGGAAGATATTTATATTTCTATAATATATATTACAGCTGATTTAGTTAATAGGATTATTATTTTTTATATTTAAATAAAGAAAACTAATAGTTTTAAGCTTTTTTAATATAAATAATATATATATTCTACGATTTATTATATATATATTTGGTGAATTAATAAAAATAATTATAATTATAATTATAACTAGAGTAACAGGTATTACTAAAGAATTATTCTTAACTATATTAGAATATATTATTATTTCTTAAAATGTAATGTATATTTCAGCTATTTTATTAGACGGAGATAGAATACAAGAAGGAAAAATAATAGTATAATTAGAACTATTCAATAAACCGGAAATAATAGAACTAATTTTATCAAGAAGCAGGCAGGCGTCTAATTCTTAATCTGGCTTGATAATAGAAATAATAGTTCGGATTAGATAACTTTTTATAACTATGAATTCTTTACTAGCTACTAAATTAGGCTATTTTTAGATTTAAAAATAGAACATAACCTAAAAAGTTATAAATAAACTTAAAAATAAATAAATAATTATAAAGATTATACATTGTATAGAAAATAATCGAAAAAAACAGTTAGATCATTTAAAATAAAATAAATTAGATAGATTAAACAGATTAAATAAATAAAATAAACATATTAAATTTATTCTATCATAATATATCTTATATAAAAAAATAATAATATTATAAAACAAAGATATAAAAATATACAGGAAAAAAAGAAGAGAATTAAAAGTTTGGTTTTTATATTACCTAAGATGCAAGCTTGATAGAAAGAAAAATATTAATATTTAAAAAAGTAATCTCTGATATTCTAAAAAAACATATTTAAAAAACCCTAGGATTATATCAGATATACTACCAACTTGTAGCTATACAGCTATATATAAAAATATAAAAATGTTAAAATCTTAATATTTTTTAATTAATTAATTACAAGTATATAAATATATATGCCTATAAATATAGCTATGCAAATACATAAGTAGGAAGCCATAGAATATATAGAAATATAGAGCAAAAAAAGATATAAAGAAGACGAAAATATAAAAAAGAAGAAGAAAGAAAAATGGAGACATTAATAGCTTATTAAAATGTAAACTAATATAATTAATATTATAAATAAGTTCGTAGGCTTAAATAGTCTAGTAGTATAACGAATTATTATTAAAAATCTTATTATTTATATATAAAAAACTATAAATACTATAGTTAACTTACTATACTATAAAAATAAAGTCTTAATAAACTATATTAATAAAAATATTATAAATATAAAAAATAAAATAATTATTTATTATAAGATTCTTACGGATCTTATATTATCTGGTAGTAATATAACTTTCATAACTAATAATTTAAAAAATCTAAAATATTTTATTTATATATAATTATTATAAGTTAAGATATTTAGCCCGAATATAATAATTAAAAAATATAAGTATTAAATTATAATATATAATATTAATATTAGCTATATTAGTAATAAAAATCTTATAAAATAATAAAAGATTTTGGTTAAAAAAAAATTAAAACTACTAATATCAGCTATCTAATTATAATATTTATTAAGATTATATTTATTAACTAAATATAGTTGTAAAAAATTATTATTAAAAAAATAAATTTCTTATACTAATAATTAAATTTAATAATCTAAATATAATAAATATTTTTTTTGAAAAGACTTTATATTTAATAATAAATATTTTAATATTAGTTATTATAATTATAATCAGCAGCTTTTATAATACTTTAAATATTAAAAACATAATTATATTAAGTAATATTATGAAAAAAAGTAGATTAATATAAATTTATAAACTATATATTTGAAAAAAATAAAATATATATTAAATATATAAACTACAGGCTAAAATATTTTATTTTTAATTATATTTATATAAAAAATAATTAACTAGAAACTATTTAATAGTATTAATTAAATATTTTTATATTATATATTAAACTTTCTTTTAGTAATAATAATATTACTATTTAACTTACTTTCAAATCTGAGATAAGTTCTAAGTTTATTTAATTATTATATATTTATAATTACTTAATAAAATCTAAGATAATAATAAGTTATATTAAGAACTACCGAAAATTAATTATAAAAAATCCGGAAACTATATTAGTTCTGGTTATAAAGACTAATATTATAATTAATATTGATTATAATAAATAGCTAAATACTACTATAAAAATAATTAAAAAATTATAAAAGTTAATATTTATAACCGGAGTTTTTTTATAAGTATATTAATACTAACTAGAATTATATTAATTTTTAGTTTTAAGAATATTTTATATATAATTAAGCTTGTAATCTAATATTATAGCTAATATTATAACTAATTTATTATTTTAAATAAAAATAAAAATAATAAATATAATATTTTTATTTTAAGTATTATTAATTATATTATAGTTATTTAAAAAAATAGTTATTATAAACAACTTAAAATTATATAAAAAAATTATTAAAAATCTAATAATATTATAATATATTTCTTTAGTAAAAGAAAATATAGAATATAAAATTTATTATTATTTAAAATTTTTAAATAAATTATTATAGCAGCTAGTTAACTATATATTTTTAGATTCTAAAAAAATATTTTTATTTAATTATAAAACTAATATCAATTATAAGACTTATTTTGCAGGTCTATTGTTTTATAAATAAATATATTAGTCTAAAAATATAAATAATTTAACATTAGTTAAGATTTTTTAATATTTTTATATAATTGATTCTAGAAAAAGACTATATTCATATTTATAATATTTAATAGTCTAATAAAACTAACAACTAATATACAATTAATAAATCCAAGTTGATATTTAAATCTAAAAATAAAAATGTGTATAAAAAAACCGGGTGCTTAAACTACTTATTATAGTATTATAAAAATTAAAAAAATATATAATTTTTAATAATTTAATTTATATTCTTTATTATAAAATCTGCTGGAATATATTTTTATTAATAATATAGTTAGCCGGCTGCTTAATATTATTATTAATAAAAATTTAAAACTATTTCTACCGAAGAGAATAGTTATATATAAAAAAACAATATTTATATTATTATTAATTTAATATAAACTATATAATAACTTAAAAATATTTTAAGCTACTATTTTCTTTAAAAAAACTAATAGATAAAAATAAACTATATACTAATATATAATATTAGATTTTAGTTTAATATCCATCTTTATAATAAAATATTAAAATTAAACTAATATAAACTAGTAAATTTATAAAACTAAATTAATTAATTAATTTAACTACAGCTACAGCCGGTAGTTAGTTGATCAATTAAACTAATTATTATTAATATAATAATAAAAAATTGAATAAAACTCTAACTACTATTACTAAAACTATTATATTAAAATAAATTAGTATTAAATATTTTAAATCTAATTATACAAAAAAAGTAAAGAAAATTAAAATATTATATATAATAAATAAAATAATAAATTAAATCTAATTATTAAATAGATTATAAGATCTACAGCCGAGTCTGTAATATACTATCTTAATAAACTATTGAATAAAAAAAATAAATATATTAAAAAAATAAAAAATAAAAAATATTTTATCAAAGAATTTTAGAACTAGCTTATTAAATCTATATATATAAAAATCTAAGATTTATATTTATATTTATACTATAGTTACCAACCGGAGAATTAATAAAAAATTTTAAAATTAAAGCAAAATTGTTTTAATAGATTTTACTTTTAGTTATTAAAATAGTAGATTTTAATAATATTAATAGCTATAAATACTCTAAACTATATATAATATTTTAAATAATTTTCAATAAGATATATTATATAATTTATTAAGATATATTTAAAAAAACTTCTAGTTTTAATAAATTATTTAATCTAAGTTTTTAGTAAGGTTTCTTTCTTATTAAATATTAATTAAATAATATTCTTAATATATATTTAAATATAGATTACTATTTTAAATATATTTACTAGTTAAATACTATTATTATCTATAAACTAAATAAGAATAACTATACTATATTTAAAAATTATTAAATAATTATTCTATTTAATATACTAAATAAGACTTTGAAATTAATAGTTATTTTTTAAATTAGCTATATAATAAAAATTCTTAAACTATTTTTAAAATATAATATTAGTAAATATAAAAAAAGATTTTATAATTATATTTTATATCTAATTTTTAAATAGATTTATATTATATAATAAACTAGATATTCGGTAATTAGTTTACTAATGATTAATATTTAAAAAGTCTATAATAATATAATATATTTATATTTTTTATATAATTTTTAAAACCATTATATACTAGTTAAAATTATTTATTAGATTATTTTTTTTACAAAACGGCAAACTGCTATTATTATATAAAAAAATTAGAAAAAAAATATAAAGTTAAAAATTATTTAAAACTTACTATTTTTATTTATTTTTTATTTATTTTATAATACCAATTTATCTAAACTATTCTTTATAAAAAAAATTATATTTTAATTATTAGCTATATAAATAATATCTGTATATTAATATAAAAAATATTATTTTTAAGAATTATACCTATTTATAAAGATTTTATTATTATATAAAAATTTAATATTACTAGTATATTTTAATATTCTTATTTTTAAAATATAGTCTTATTAATATTGTCCGAGAATTATTTTATATTAAAATATTTTTAGTTATATAATTAAACAAGTCTGTAACTATTAGAAATATAAGAATTGAATTAATATAAAACTTTTACTATTTAAAGATTTTTTTTGACTTTAAACTTAGCGGAACTGTTTATTTTATCTAATTAAAAATTAAAATTATCCGGCTAATAGTTATATTTTTATTAATTATAAACTCTATTTAAAATATACAAATTATTAATTTATATTATATATATATTATTATTTTTCTTTTTTAGTTACTCTTCGGATACCTTATCGGGTTTATTTAAAATATTTAAAATTTTTAGAAAACTGCGATTAATATTATAAAATATTTTGAAAATATTTCATATAAAATTTTATATTATATAATAAAAGTCTCTTATACTACTACTAAAACTATTTTTAAAATATATTTTAATATTTTATTATTATAAATTCTACTTAAAAAAACTACTAAAAATATCTATTTTTAAATTATAATATTATTATTTTATTACTAAGTTTTGCTCTTAATTTAATAGATTTATTTTAATAAATATTATTTTAATAATTCGAAGATTAATCTGGCTATATTATTATTAAACTATTTAAAATACCAGCTGGCCTAAGATTTTAAGTTTAATCTAAATATATTAATATTTATTAAAATTATTAAACTAGTATTAGTTTTACTATAATAATAGTTCTCTATTATTATTACTATTAATTAAAAAAATATTTTAAAAATATATTTTTTTATTTCTTAATATTTTTTTATATACACCAACAGCAGTAGCTATTCTAATAGTATTAATATTATAATAATAATTTATAATAAAAATCAAATTATATTAATTAGCTAAAAGAATATTTATATAATATATTTTATAAAACTAACTAGTATAAAACTTGTTCTAATATTTATTAAAGAAAACCTAATATATCTATCTATAAAAATAATATTTTTCGAATAATATTAATTTTAATTATTTTTAAGCCTAAATTAACAGTAATTTTTATTAATAATTAGATAGTTATAAGAACTTATACTAAGTCCTAATACTAATTAAAACAGATAATTATTAAAGAAATAATTAGTTAATTTAATTATATATAAAAAGCTGGTTAGTAGATATATTTTTAATAATTTTTAAATTATAAAAATATATTAAATAATAAACTAGTAGATTTAAATATTAAAAATACAGCTCCTTAAATTATTAGTTAATTAACATTTTTTATACTAGTTTCTATTATATATTAAGAGTTCTAAAATTTAGCTAACTAATAATAAAAAATTAATTAAATTAATAACTTATATAGTTTTTATATTTATTATATTTTTATTAATATAATAAAAAATAAATATATTTTGTCTCTATATAGGCCTGTACCGGGTATAATTTTTAATATTAGTTTAAATATTAACTAATAAAATTATTCTAAATATATATTTAAAAATGATTTAAATTATTAAATTAACTATATACTTCTGCAGATAAAAATTTTAATTAATAAAATATACTTTTATTTAATATTTAAGATATAATTCTTTTTATTAAAATATTTTTTAGATTAAAAGAAATTTACCAACTTTCTGTATTTTTTTTAAAAAAATATTAAGATAAATAATTTATTTTACATTATATATAAGACTTCTAAATTAATTTTAGAGTCTAACCGATATTAATTTTAATATTATATTAATTAAAATATAATTATTATATATATAAAAAGACTACTAACTGCTAGTTAATTTATACATTATTAAAGTATTTAGTTAACTTATAATTAACTAGCTTTCTTTAATAATAAGCTTTTATTTATAATATTAAGATTATAAGACTTAAAGACCTTCAAGCTAACTAATAAAAAATACTAATAATAAATCTAAATTTTAATTTATATAACAGCCGGAGGCTGTAGTAACTACTAACTAATATTTAAAAAACCTAACTAGTATAATAAATATAAAAATAAATATATCTCAAAATAACTAAATACTACTAGTTTATTATACAGGAAAAAAGATTATATAAAATCTTTATCAAAAATTATATAAAAGTTCGTTTTTTTAAAAAAATAGCTAACTGGCTAAAACTTTCATCTATATATAATTTTAATATTCCTATAGTTTATTTATTTATAGAACTAGAATCTGCTGCTACTCAACTATTAGAACTGATACATATATATATAATATATTTAATTTCATTCAATTTAATCTAATAGATAATTATTTTTGGAATATAATACTTACGGAGGTTATATGATATTTTTAAATAATTAATATTATTAAAAAGACTAAAGATATTTAGATATAAAATTAATATAATTTTTTCAGACTATAATATTAATTTTAATTATTATATAAAATATTATTTTAATACTCCGGCTGCAGCAGCCGCCGAAATAATTTTTTGAAAATAATAAAGAAATTTTTACTAAATAATTTAGCTAAATACTAATTATATTTTTTAAAGTTTTTTTTAAAATATTAAGTAGAATAATTAGCCGGTATATATTAAATATTTTATAATTATTTTTATTAAGCTTGCGGAGAGCGATAATAATTTATTCTTAAGAATATTAAAAATAATATTTTTATTTTATATAATAATTAAATAGCTTTATTGATAAAAAAATTACTTTAAAAGTTGCGGTAGCTATAATTATTTATAATATTCTGTTAAAATATTATTAAATCTAAAGATTTTATTAAATATTAACTAAGGAATAATTCTTATTATTTTAATAATAATAATAATAAATTATTTTATCTTATTTGGATAGGCGTAGCCAACAATATTAATAAAATTTATAAAAAGAAATATTAAAAACAATTATTAAATAATATTTTAATTTTACTTTTTAGAAAATAATAAATAATATTATTTTTTTATTACAAATATATATACTAAATATAATAAATAGTTTTTATTTTATTTTATTAAATTTTATATTTTATATAGATTACTACTAAGCTTTTTTATATAATTTTAATAAGTTTTATAATAAAAATAAATAGTTTATTTTTTATTATTTAGATTATATATCAGTATTCTAATATCCAGGCTTTAAAAATATAATAATAAGTTTATTAAAAATTAATAATTTTTTATTTTTATATTTATACTATTTTTTAAAGATAATAATATATCAGGTTATAACTTGTTTTAAAGTATAAAGTAATTTACAGCTAGAAAATAAATATTTTAATATTTTTAATAATTTTATTTATCAGTTAGATAATAAAACTATTAATAATAATAATTAATATAAAAAGCTATTTATTAAATATAAAAAAAATAATTATAATAGTAAGCTTAATAATATTTATTATTTTTTAATTATATTAAAAATATAAATACTTCTACTACAGTTATATATTAAGTTTAATTTTAATAAATAAATAGTTCAAAAAATTTAAAAAATAGTTTATTATTTAAATATAATAGACTTACTTTTAGTATTTCTAAAAAATAAAATAAAAATTCATAATAATACTATAATAGTTTTTCGGTATTTTTAAAAACTTTTTTAAAATATTTATAATTTAGATCTGCTATTATAAAACTTATAAATATTTAAATTATTATAATATAATAAATTTAAATTAACTAGTTAATAAACCAATTAATTAAAACCAGCTATTAGTTTAAGCCGGCCAAATAATTATATCTACTAAAATAATAATTTTTAAAAATTATTATAAGATTAGAATTTTTAGCTGTTTTATATACTTGATATTAAACCATAAACTGAATATTAGATAATTTTTTATTTATAAAATATTATAAATATTAAAATTATTAATTATTAAATATTAGGTTTTTTTGGTTTAAATTTCTTTATAGTTATTATTACTTCGATAAAAACTATTATTTTAAAACTATTTTATATTTTAAAAAAATTATAAATGTTATATATTATTAATACTAGTATTATCTTTTTTTTAACTGGGCTTAAAAAATATATATTAATATAATATATTTTTTATAGTAAAAAAAATATACTAAAAGTTTTTTAAATAAAAATATATTTTTAAATATAGTAGCTGCAAAAGAATTAATTAAATTAATAAATAATTTTTTTATTTTTAAAAAATAATAGATAATATTAGTATATATTAAGATTTATAGTTTTAATAAAATAATTATATTATAATTTTATATATAAATATTTTTTAATAAGGCTCTTATAACTAGATTAATTAATTAATATATATTATACTAAAGGATTTAAAGTATATAATTATTTTTATAAAAATAAACAATTAAAAAAATAATTTTAAAAATATATTTTCAGCCGGACTAAGAAATAAAAAGATTATTATTATTAAAATCAAATATTTATTTTAATAATTTTATTATTATATTTAGCTGTTTTATTTTCAGCCATAATTATTTTAGTATATGTTAATTATAAATATATTTAACATTATTTTTTAAAAATTTATTATATTTATTTATAGCTTTTTAGTTTTTAGTAATTAAAATACTAACAGTAATAAAATTATTAAAATTAATAATATTATAAAAATACTATAGTAGTAATTAGATATTTTTTAATATTATTAACTAAACTTTTTATTATTATTAAAATATTAATTAATATTTATAAATATTCTAGTAAATAGCTTTTATATTCAATTTTTTAAATAATAGATTTAAACTAGTAGATTTATAAATATTTTTAAAAAATTTAATATAACTACTAATTTTACTATATTTAATAATAGAAATATTAATATTAATATAATAAACTTATTAATCAAATTTTTAGTAAGTAATAAAATTTCTTATACATTAATGAAATGAAATAACAATAAAAATATTAATAAATATTATTATAAAAAAAGATTATTATATTAATTATTATATTTATTATAATAATTCTTTTAAACAGCCGCGTAAATATTTTCTATTAAATAAAATAAAAATTATAAATATTAATACTAGTAAATATATTAATTATAATATTATAAAATAAATGAAAAATAATCTAATAATAAATAAAATAAATAGATTTAAAAATTATAATATAGATTTTTTATATTAATACATCTTAGCTGGACACGTCGGCTGGGATTTATATATTTTTTAAAATATAATTAATAATATATTTAATAATATTAATTTAAATTTTTATATCCGGCTTAATATTAATCAAATATTATAATATATTAATAATAACTATACTATTAATATCTAACGTAAAACAAACCAGATTTATAATAATATATTATTTTAATTTTTTTATTTATTTATTTTAAGCAGGCTTAATAGATAGTTAAATAGTTTTTTTAAATAAAAATAACATTAATAAATATTCGAAATATTATAAATCTAATATTAATATAGAGTATAGTTTCTTATATAAAATAAATAATATATAAAGATATTACAGTAATATTAAATATATTTAAAAAATAATATTAGCTATATTTAAAATAATATAATATTAAAGATTAAACTGTTTTATATTTAATATTAATTTTTATAAATATAGCTGGCTGTAAATAAACCGATTAACTAAATATAAATTTAATATAATAACTATTAAACAAAACTTAATTTTTATATCATAGTTTTTTTAAAACTAATTAATCTATAGATATAGTATATTAATTTTGTTTGACTATTTTATATTAGTTTTTATAATCTTTTTTTTAGTTTTTTTCGGATTAGAATAGTAGAAACTAGCTTAAAAAATATTATAAATTAAAATAATATACTAATAGTTTATAATTAATATATACTTTTTTCTTTCTAAAAAAAGCAACTAGTATTAAATATTATAAATTAGTTTTTTAATATTATCCGGAACTATAGTATATAAATTAATATTTTTAGAATATAAATATTTTTGTTGCTATTTTCGAGCCTCTCTATCTCTACATCTCTTTATTTTTGTGGTTTCTTTCTTTCTTTTTCTTATTTTATCTCTTATCTTAGCCGTATATAAAGTAGCCAGCATCTTATAAAATAATTAATTTATTAATAAATATTAAGATCTTAAGATTTTTAAATCTTTATATATAGCCGTATAACTATAAATTAGTAGTATATTTAGTATAATTCTAGGTCTTACTAGAATTATTTTTTTAGAATATTAAAAATTATTTTTTTAAATATTAATATTCTTTTTTTTCTACCGAGCTCATGCCTTACTCTAATAATATAAAAACCAGAATTTTAATTATTTTTTTTTATTCTATTTTTTTATATTTATATATATCATATATACTGTATTATTATATTTTCATATCTTTATTTTATAACATTATTATCTTTTTATATAGAAAGATATAGATATAAAAATATTAAAATATATAAAACTAGAATATTAAATTATAATATTCTATAATATTTTAAACAGCTGATATATTTAATAGCTGGATAAAAATATAGTATATTATATAATTTATATTATTAGAATTTTAAAACTATTTAAGTTAGCAGATATAGTTTTTTATTTATTAAACTAAAATAGTAACTATTTAATACTTAATAAGACTATTTAAAAATTTAGATATTTTATAGAATTTCTTCTTATAGAAGTAGTATATATATTTTAACTAATTAAACAACCAATTTTTAGTATTAATATAAATAATTCTCTTAAATATATAAGATTAAGATTAATTAGTACTATATTATTAAAGCTTCTAAGAACTATAACTACAGATATTTTTATATTAAGATCTTAAATATTAGAAGATTTAAAATTTTTTTTATAAACTTTTTATAAAAAGATTTTAATAAAATACTAAAATATTTAATCTTACAGATATTAAAATAGATATTAAAAGTATTTATATTATTTATATAAATTTTATATACTTTTACTAAATCTAAACTATTATACTTTTATAAAGTTTTTTTTTATTTAACTATTTATAATTATAATATCTTTTAGCTTTATAGTTTCCTTTTTTATAGCTTCTTTTTTTATAGTTTTTTTTTATATCTTCTTTTTTAACTATTTTTAAACTAAGAATATCTGTAGAAAATCTATTATCTTTTTTTTTATTTAATAAATATCTGTTTTCTATATAGTCAGATAGTAATAAACAGTCTAAAAAATAGTAATCTAAAAAAATATTTCTTTTTTTCTACTTTTTATTAGACTTTTCTATATACTTTTTTTCTTTTATTTTTTTACTACTTAATTTTTTTATATTTTTTAACCTGACTTTATCTATACTAACTTCTATAAAAACAAAGTTTTAAAATATTAATATAAAAACTATTAATATAAATAATACTAATATAATTGCTGTTAAAATAAAATCAGAACTTTCTAAAATATAAAAAAATAATCTAATAGAAAATAAATAAGATAATATAATTTAATTTTAACCACAGCTTACTAATATTATAGTAAAGCTAAAAAGTATAAACTAATATCTTCAAAATTTTGAATAAAAATATAATTAATACAATCAGAAAAAGTATATAAAATATAAAAAACAAAACTAATATAAAAACAGAAAAGATAAAAAAGAAAAACAACTAGTATAGCATATCTAGACTTTAAAATCTAATAATATCAGTTATTTCTTTCTTAATATAAAAACAAACCAGTATTTTAAGTAATAAAAATATATTATATATTTTAAAAATATTAATCTATTTATTAATTATATTAAGAATATAATTTATATATATTAAAAACTTATAATATAAGTAAATATTACCGGTTATTTTTAAAATATAGTTTTTAATTAATATCTTGTACTTAGTAAATATAAAAAACATATATATATATTTTTAAAAAACAGAATATTTAAAGATTTTTATATTAGATTTAAGTTTAATATTATCTAGATATTTATTTATTTATAAGCTATTATAAATTATAAATAAATAGATATATATTAAAATAAATTTATTTAAATATTTATTAAAGATATTATATATAATTATAAAATCTTTTATATTAATAATACTTATAATTAGTTAATATCAATATAAATATATTTCTACTTTAATCTTACAGTTAATATTAATTTATTTATATAAATTATTATAATAATCAAATTCTTTAGCTGTTTAAATAGTAAGATATTCTTTTACAAAAATAATAAGATAATAAGCAGAATATCTAACAGAAATATTAATATAAAAATAATAATTATTATAATAATAACTACTAAAAAAAATAATATTTTAATAATATATATTAAAATTATTTTAATAATATTTATTAAGACCGGAATAACTATTAGAACTATTAAAAAAACTAATATAAAAATAACTATAATAATTATAATACTTATTTTTTTAAAGACTTTTATATATTTTAATACAGTTATAATTAATATAATAATAATTTTAATTTTAGAAAGTCTTAGCTTATTAATATAAATATAAATACTAATAATTAAAATAATAATAAATATTTTTTTTAAAATAAATAAAATATATAAAAATAAAATAATTTATAAATATAGTTATAGTTATAATAGCAGCTTTTATATTCTAAATAGCTATTTCTAATGAACTATTTTTAAACTAAAATAAAAACTAGAAATATTAATATAAAAAATAATAAATAATAGTAGTTTTAGAATTATATAAATAGACTACAGCAGATATACTAGGCCTTTATTTCAAATAATAATTAATCTTAATCTTAATTTTAATTATATTTAGTTTTAATTAATTTTATTATATTTAACAAGTTTAATAATATTTATTATAATTATAATAAAAAATATAATTATTATAAAAAGCAGACTAATATTTATTATAGTAACTATTATAATAATAAGTATAAAAATTAATATTATAATTATAAGCATAAAAATAATTATATATATTTTATTTTTTTTATAATAATAAATTTAATAAATTTATAATAATTTATAACTATTATTATATTATTTTTATATCTTATAATAAGCTGTATTAATATATTCTGTATATAATAGTAGAAAATATAAAAATAGAAAATCTTTTTAAAATACTAGTTTTATATTAATATAATATATAAGAGAATTTGATACTTAAAATACCGAAGATCTTAATCTTAAATATACTAATATTTAAAGCTATAAATTTTAAAATAAAGCTATAATAAAGCCTCCGCTTAAAAACAAAAAATATAAAAATATAGAATTTTAATCTATTATAAATAAAATCTATTTAGATTTATAATCTAGTATATAAAAATAATAAGAAGAATTTATATAAAAATAATAATATAATCAAAAAAAAAACCTTTTATTAATATCTTTAGATATTATACTATTTATAAAAAAATACTATATTAAAATATATTAAGTTTTCTAATAATATATTTATTTTTATTAGATATAAAAAAATATTAATATTAATATATTTTATATATAGTAAGCTGCTATTATAATAATAGATTTTAATAAAAAGACTAATTTTTAAATAATATATTTAAATATAAGGTATAGTTTAATTCTTATTAATAAAGTTTTTATTTTAAGTATTAAGAATATTAAGTTTTATTTTATTAATAGAAATATTTATATTATAGATATTAATTTTAAATATATTATAAATAAGTATATTATTTTTTAAATATACTTTTGAAAAATAATAATAGAATAAAAGAATATTAGCTTTTTAATTAAATTATTTAATATTAAGTACTAATATGGCTATATTACTATGAAAGTATTTATAATAAATAATTCTAAGTTTAAAATAGATATATTTATTAATATAAATATTATTAAATATAAAGATATTCTACTAGACTATTATTACTAAAAAGTATATTTAAAGAATTATAAAAATATATTTATTAATATAAAAGTCTAAATTAAGAAATAAGTTAATATATTTATTTATTTAATAAAATATATTATTATATTTATATATAATATAGTATATATATTTATCCGTATAAAAATAAAACTGAATAAAAATATAAATTATATATTTAAATCTTTATTATAAAAAGATCTTACAGTTTATATTTATTTAGTTAATTTAGATTTTATTTTTATATAGACTATAAATTAAATATTATATAATATTATAGTAGTTGAATATACCAAATTAAATATAATCTTAAATAATAAATATATTATAATATATTAAATATAAAACTATATAGCAGAACTAGCTTTATACCCGAATAAATATAATTTAAAATAATTATTATATTATATATAAAAGTTAAAATATACTAATTTAATAAATCTTAATAAATACTAGTAATAATATCTTATCTATAGTCTGCTAAAAAATATATATTATATATGTATTAAAAAATAATTAGTATATACAGCTGATTTAGGTTATAATAAAAAAATTCTAATTATAAAAAGACTAATTCTTTCTAAATAAAAAAAGAGAAAATAAAATATTTAAAAGTATTATTAGTATTAAAACAGTAAGACTAGTAATAAAAATTTAAATAAATAACTAAAACTAACTAAAAACTATAAATTTTTATATTTAATATTAGATAATACTATTATATTATTAACAGACCAAGTTATATATAATAAAAATTCTAAAATTATTTATTATTTTATAGAGATAATTAATAAATATAATATATAGACCAAGTTAGATAAATCTAATATTAAAATAGTAAATATATCCGAAGACTAATAGCTTAAAATACTAATAAAAAAAGTATTAAGTTATTTAAACTATATATATATTATATTAGCAAGTAAAATTAGAAAATAATTAATAAAATATTTAATTTTTTATATATTTAAAATAAAATATCTTTTACTAAAAGCTATACTTTAACAGTATATTTTATTTTTATAGTTTAAAAAATATTAAATAATTTAATTATAAATATAAAAATAATAAAGAAGTATATAGTAATAAATCTATAAAAAATAAATAAAAAAATTATATTAAAATTTTATTTAGTTTTATTATAAAATAGTATTATTCAGCTAGTAGCTAAATATATATATATTATAATAATAAATATTTGTAAATATTTTTATTAATACTTTATTAAATATATATATTATAATTATTTTACTATTATAATATATTAAAACTAGAAGATTTTTTATATTATAATTATAGAATTTATTAATTTAGTCTTATATATCCAAAAATAAATAGATCTTAATTTTAAAAACTTTTAAATATTTTATAAAATATATATTAATAATCTAATTATTATATTAGTCAGTTTTAATATACATATTAAGTACTTATACTAAATATTTAAATATTTTAAATAGTTAAATATTAAGCTTAAGCTTATTAAAACTTTTATAATTTTTTTATTAATACAGCTATTAGACTAATAAATAAATAATTTTAGTTTTTTTATTCCGAAGAAAAAGTTTATAATCTTTTTTATTTTTTAAAATACTATTAGTTTTAAAATATTATTTTAGTATTATAAATTATTTATATTACTAAATATTATAGTATACTACCCGCGTATAACTATTTTAAAACAAAAAAATAATATTTTTAAAAAATTTACTAAGTTAGAAAGATTAAAATAGAAAGATATATTTTAATAATATTATATAAGTACTAATATTTAAAAAGCTTACTATATTTAAAAATCTATAAATAAAATTTAATAAAAATAGAATATTTATTTACTTTTAATTTAAGTATTAACTATATATTAGCTTTAATATTTTCTGTAAAAGATAAAATATAATATTATATTATATTAATTAAAATAAGTTTTATAAATAATTAAAATTATTTTTATAAATTTAAATATAACTAGTTCTATTTTTTAGTAGATCTTTAATATTTTATAAATATAATTATTAGCCAACAGAACTTAAGATATTCTATTTTATATAAATAATTTAAAAAATAAAATATTATCTTAAAACTGTATATATACTAATAATAGTATATATAAACTATATAAATACTATTAAACTTATTTAAAAAATAATATTTAATATAATAATATTAGAATATTTAAATTTTTGTTTTATTTATATATTATAATTTATATAAGAATATTACTTATAAATATACTATAAATTAGAAAAGATAAATAATTTTATAAATATATTATTTTATTTTTTAGCTAAAAATATATTATATATATTTTTTAGCTAAAAATATATTATATATATTTTTTAATTTTAACAACTTTCTTAAAGCAGAATTAGTAGTTATATAAAAAATATTATATTATTCTATTTAAATATTTATTAACTAATATATTATTATTAAATAATAAAATATAGTATCCTATTAATTTTATTATTAGAAAACTTTTAAAATATATATTTATACAGTTTATTTAAAAAATATTAAAATATTCTATATTATTTAGATATTATAAAATAATTTTAAGACAGTTCTTTTATATATATTTAAAAATAGTCTGTTTTATATACTTAAAAATATTATATTAGCAGATAAAATATACTAAAAATCTTAATTATATATATTTTACTATTTTATAAAAGATCTTTTTTATATAATATATAATAAGAATAATTATTAAGATATTAATAAATATTTTATAATATTAAAAAGTCTTATATTATACTGGGATTATATATTATTAGATAAGTATATATACTATTATTTAAACTATTTATATAATTATATATATAAATATAAACTGTTTAATAATTTTTAATTAATTATATTACCAGCTATTTCTTTTTATATAATAATAATTAATTTTATTATAAGATTATCTATAGTTAAGTATATAATAATATCTAAAAATATAATATTTAAAAATATATATATAAATAAGTTTTTAAATAAATATAATCAGCTTATAATATTTATAAATAAATTTATAAAAAAGATTAGTCTAATATCTAACTATACTAAACAGTTTGTATTTTTATAGAAATATTAACTAATTTTATATCTATAAAAATATAATTAAAGTCTATTTTAGATCTTTATATCCAACTATAATATATAACTTTTAAGTAATTTTTAAACTAGTATATTTAGAAAGTTAAATATTATATAATATTATTTAATAGTATATTATTTATAAATAAATAATTAGATAAAAAAAATAAATTAAATAGTTAAGTTTATATTAAAATATATATATATATAATATTACTATACTTAATAATAGAATTTTTATTTTAAATAATTAATTAGATTAATAATTTAAAAATATAATTATAAAGATAATTTTATATATACTTATATATAATATATCTCTCGGTAATTCATAAATATAAATAAAATAACTATTTAAAAATTAATACTTTAAAATATATTTAAATATAGAAAAAATATATAAGTTTATAACTAGTTAAATAAAATAAATTTATAATACTATTTATTAATTTATAAAATTTAATATTAGTAATAAAGTTTATCTGCAACTTTCTAAAAAATTATATTTTTTAATAAATAAAAATAGGCTAAAAATAATTAAAAATAAATTAAACTATTAATGTACAGATTTATTATATATTTTTTAAAAAATAAAAAAACTTATCTACTAATTAAAAATCCTATTAAATTAATAAATATATTTTATTATATTTATAATATAGTTTAAACTAGTTCTAAAAACCGAAAATTCTTATAACTATTTTTATATTAAATTACTTCTAGTATATAAAAACAAAAATAAAAAATAAAAAAATAGATATAAGATTAAATATATTTTGATAGATAAATTAGTCTATAATTATCTAAAAAAAACAGCTTAAAAATAATAAAATATTTTATTTAATTTTTAGAATATAATTCTAAAAAAAATAAGTAGATAAATAAGATAAATATTAATACTATAAATCTTTTTAGAAAATTTAATTATTTACTATAATAATATCTTTTTTTTTATAATATATACTTTAATTTCTTTTTTTTAATAAATATTTTTTAAATTTTTTTTATACTAGTCTCTTTGTTTTATCTATTTTCTATTTTTATATTTTTATCTTTTTATAATTATCTTTTCTGATTTTAACTATATTTACATATCTATTTTTCTAAGATTTCTAACTATTTTCTTTTATTTATATTTTATTTATATATTTTTATTTTTTTATATATTCCTGTTTTTATTATTTTTATATATATTTGTTTCCTTTTTTTTAGAATAAGAGATCTATTTTAAATTCTGAATATGTATAAATATTTAGAAGTTTTACTGCCATAATATTAAATATAATATAAAAAGATATATAATATATTTAAAACCTTTTCTGTAACTTAAATAAAGAATAATTCTAATCTAAATATACTATTATTTAAAAAAGCTGTTGGAAGCAATTATATTAAGTAAAAAAATTTTTAGTAAAAAATATAAGTAAAATAATCTATTATTTTTAATATTTAAAATCTTATTACAAACAACTGACTGTCTTACTAAATATAATTTATTAATATATAAATATATTTAATAACTAAACTATTTTTTAAAAATATATTTATATAGTATAAAGCAGATTTTATAGTTTAAAATATTATTTATATAAACTAAATATTTTTTAGTCCAACTATTTTTATTAAAATATATAGATTTTATTTCTATCTTATAGTTTATAGAGGATTTATTTTATATAAAAAATCAGAATATTTATAATTATTATAATTTTTATCAAATTAAAAAAACTTTATTAAAATATATTTAATATATAATTTTATTACCGCCGGCTATATACTAGTAAGATTTAAAAATATTAATAAAATTAATATAAAAAAAATAATTTATTTTTTTTATTAGTTATAACTTTTATAAATATAATATATCTATTAGTATAAAAAACTAAAAATATAAATATATAACTAATTAATAATTTCTATATATTAATAATCTTATTATATCATATATATATAATAATAATAAGAAAACTATAGTTATATACTAATTATATCAGATCCCGGCTCTTCTGCTTAATAGTATATTATAATAAGCTATTTATTTTAAAATTTAGAATATTTTACAGCTGTAATCTACAAATAATCTAAAATATATAAATAAAATAATAAATATTATAGATATAATACTAGTAAAACCAACTGTTCTATTAATTATAATATTATTTTTTATATTTACTATTATTTTTATTATTTTTTTTACTATTATATTTTTTGTTTCTGTATCTACTATTATTTTTATATTTATATTTATATTTATAATTTTTATTTTTATTTTTATATTTTTAATAGTTTTTATTTTTATATTTCCGGTATTTATATTTATATTTTTATTTATCTATCCTCTTTAGAATGTATTATAATTAATTTTTAAATAGATTATAATATTATCTGCTATTCTAGCAGCTACTATACATATATTTCTAATAAATATATTTTTAATAAATATATTTTATATAAATATACTTTATATAAATATATTCTAGACAGCTCTACTAATAATATCTATATTTTTTTATATAACTTTTATTTTTTTCTCTAAGCTAATATAAACTTAGAAAACTTATTCAGCCGAAAATAAATATTTTAATACTATATAATAAATACAGACTGCTAAAAAAGTTAAAAATATAATAAAAAAAATAAATTATCTGAAGAATATTAACTATTTTAATCTAACTATAATAGATTAAAACTATATTAATATATTTTAATCTAAAAATTATAATAAACTATATACTAATATTAATCCTGCTATTAATAATATAAAGATTATTTATATTATAAAAACTAAAAATACCAAAAAATAGAATATAAAAATAATAAATATTTTAAAAAAAATTATATTTTATAAATAATTTTAAACATAGTAGTTAAACTTTTATAATATAAAAATATTATATTATATATAATTATTAATATATATCAGAAGATAATACAGTTTTTTAATAAACTTAAATTTTTATTTAAAAATATTATAAATAAAGATAATAATCATCTTAATAAATATAACATCGATACTAATATTAGTATAAATAACAGTAATAATAAAAATAAGAATTATTTTTGAAATAAATATTAAATAATTATATTTATATATTTATATTAGACTAAGATCAGTCTTTACTTAAAAAAACTATTTATTATTATTTTTAAGTCTTTGTATCTTTATATTTTTTATCTTTATACTTTTTTTCTTTTTTTTTCTTATTTTATCTCTTATCTCGGCTGTATATAAAATAGCTAGTATTTTATAAAGTAATTAATCTATTAATAAATATCAAGATCTTAAGATCTTTATATTTTTATGTTTAACCGTGTAGCTATAATTTTATTCCTTAATATATACTATTACTATAATATTATTTATGTTTATAAAAATATTTTAAATCTCTTTTTAAATAACCTCTAAATACTGGTTTTTATATAAAAATAGATTACTATTTTCTTATAAATATATTTAGAAAATATTATTGTCGGAAGCTACTAGTAAAAATCTAATAATATAAATTTAATTAAAAATAAAGCTATAAAAAATACTACAGAATTCTACTACTTTAACTTATTTTTAGAATAATTAATAAAATTATTTAAATCCGGTTTTTAAAAAAGTTAAACTAGATTATTAATACTTTCTAATATAATATTATAGTTATATGTAGCTATATAGCTATATATAAAGATATAAAGATTTTAAGATCCTAATATTTCTTAATTAATTAATTAATTAATTAATTATAAAATAAGATACTGGCTATATATTAAGTTCAGATGAAAATAAGAAATATAAAAGAAAGAAATAATAAAAAAAATAGAAAATAAAAATAACAGAAAGACAAAAAACAAAAAATAAAAAAATAGTAATAAATAATTTTTTTATATTTAAAACCCGAATTTAATTATTAGTATTTATTTAAAAAATAGTTTTTATTTTTATTGTTACTTTTATTTATACTGATACTAGTAATATATTTATTATTATTATTATTATTTTTATTTATAATATTTTTAAATAAAAGCTTAAGTTTATTAAAGAATTATATTATTTTATAATATATATTAATAATTATCTATAATATAGTATTTTTATACTCTAAAAGTTTAATAACCGCGTCCGAAGTTATTTATAAAATATAATTTTTTTTATAATATTTATTGTTTTTATATTTTACTTTTTTAGTATTTTTAGCTTTTATTATATAAATAATCTTTATATTATTATTATTAGAATTAATATTAGTATATAGTTTATTATAATTTCTAAGCTTTTATAATTTTTATATTAATATTTTAAACTATATTTTAGTAAAGTTATTACTAGATTAGAATATATTAATATAGTCTTAGTCTTCGGCGCTAAAATTAAAATATTTAATATTTTCAAAATATATTATTTTTCTTTAGATTTTTATATTTTTTAGTCTGTATGTCTGCTTACTTTATATTATAATATTTTTCTATAAATAGTATAAAGAATACTATTGTCAAAGAAAAAGAGGTCAGTTAGGTATAGAATAGTAGCAGTCTTGTAAATTCAAAAAACTAATTTTTACTCTTCTATAATTTAGTAAAAAAGAAAAGAATTTTATATATAAAAAAAATTAGAATTATTAATATTATAACTATTATATAAAAAAAATATAAAAAAGTTATAAACAGTCTGCTAGAATATTAAGAATTATCTGTAATAATTAGATTCTTCTTTATATATAGCTGTTTTTAGTAGTATATAAATAGTATAATATTATTATTTTATTTATTATTCTAACTAGTTTAGTATAAGTAATAGTAAAAAATAATACTATTATAAAATTAGACTAAGTGTAAACTAGTATTTTTTAAATTAATATTATTCTACTTTAAAAATATAATATTTTTTTATATATAATAATAACAGTATAATTATATTTGATAAACTTTTTTATTATTTTTTGATTTTATTATTATTATTTTATTTTATTTATATTTTGCTTATATTTCGGTATTATTATATATTAATTTCTGTCTTATTTTAACTATTGGAATAATAAGTATAAATTTATATTTTAATATTATTAAAATATTAATAGATAGCTGTAATTATATTAATAAATTAGAATATTTCTAAGATTTATTTACTGTTTTTTAATAGAGGTCTTTTTCCGTCCTATTATTATATTCTATTTAAAATATTTTAAAACTTTAGTTAAAAATTATATTATAAAATCTGATATATAATTTAAGTCTAATTATTATTTTAATACTATTTTTTTAATAAAATACCGACAGTATATTATATAAAAGTCTAATTATATTCTAATAAGTCTTTTATTTTATTATTTAAATATAACTAATTTAGATAGTAATAAGAATACTAAAAAATATATCTAATTTAGTAAAAATTCTATACTAGATTATATATTTTTAAAATACTAAATAAAAAAATATTTAAAATCTAATATTTTATATGTCTATTAGTAACTTTATTATTATATTTATAATAAAGTTTACTAATATAAAAAAAATTTATAAAATTAAATATTATATTTCTATTATAATTAAAAAAGTAATAATAATAAATAGCTAGTTTATTTTAATAAAAATTTACTAATATTTTAGTAAAAATATACTATTATATATTATAGCTTTATTATTAAATATTATATTCTTATTATATATATAAATAAAAAGTTTAAGTATTTTTATTTTTTTTTTAATAATATAAACTATTTATTTTAATAACTTGTAATTTCGATATTCTTAGATAATATTATTTAGAAAATAATATATTTATATATTAATAAATAAAAAAATAAAAAATATTTTATTTAAAAGCTCCGCAATCTTTTTCCGGTAATTATTATTTATAGTTTATAATAGAATTATTTTATTAATATTTGTAATATATTTTAATATTTTTATATTATTATAATACTGTTTATTTTTATTTTATTAAATATAGTCTAAATTTAATATTTTTATAACTACTAAATCTAAACTTATAAATATAAATAATATTAATATATTATATAATTTTATTATATTTATTTTATTATGATTTTAATAACTGTTATATATATATTTATATTAAAAATATTTTATTATTATTTTTTTATATATTAATTTTAAGTTTTATAATACTGTAGTTTACTTTTTAAACGAATAAATTTTTTACTAAATATTTATTAAGTTATTTATAAATAACTATTAATTATATTTTAAAAACTATTTTTACTATTACTAAACAGAACTATTTTTTATAATAATATAAACTATTTAATACTTATTCTATTTTTTATCTTTTATTATTATCTAAATCTAATATTAATAATATTTTAGTATTATTTTTTTAGTTTTTTATAGTTTCAGTAGTAATATATAGAATATATTATATAATTATATATATTATTTAGAAAGATATAAATAAAATACTTGCTTTTCTACTATTTTTAGAATTTTAAAAGATTTTATAAATTTTAAAACTAATTTTCAAATAGTTTTTATAAATTTAATATTTATAATAAATAATTTAATTAAATCCCCTTACTTAAAAGTATAGACTATTTTATTATTTTTCTTAAATAATAGGATTTTATAATATTTATTGTAGTAAGTTAAGTATTTTTTACTTATTTTTTACTAGTTTTTTTATAGTTTTTTTTATAAAATATATAATTTCTTGAGTTTTTTTAAGATTAATAATATTTTTATTGTTATAAAATTATTCTCGATTTTAAGTCTAAACTTAGAAAAATATTCTATTAATATTTTAAAAAAAGCAGTTTTTGTTAAAATATTTTAATAATTATTATATATAAACTCTGCTTTATTAAGCAGATTTATCTAATAATTTTAGTATTTAATAATAAAATATTATAAATATTATTTAAATATTTAATTAGTTTTTTTGGTTTAATTATTAGTTTATAAATAAAATACTGTTAATAATTATTTTTTAATTTTAGTTTAATAACAGAGATCTAATCAGAATTAACTAATAAATAAGAATTCTTTATTTATAATAATTTTATTAAATAATTTATATTTTAATTTAATTTTATAATAAAAGATCTCGGCTAGTTCTTTTATATAAATTATATATAATATTATTATAAAATAGTTTATTTTTATAAAATAATTTATAATTATAAAAATAAAATCTATCTAATAATTTTAGTAGTATAGTTTAAATAGTCTGATAATAAAATCTATAATTATTTTATTTTATAAATATAATAGAATTAGTAGATTTTTTAGTTTTTTATAAAAATAATATTTAGATATAGTCTAATACTGGCAGATAGAACAAATTATTATATAATTTTTTATATTATTTTAAAAATTAATCTAATAAAATTTTCTATAAAAAAGTTATTTAATTCTATTTTAACTAAAATATTTTACTAGTAAATTATTATAGTATTATTATAGTAATTCTTAGTATGTGCCTTTTGTTTTTAATATATAAAGTTTATTTTTAAAATATAATAATCTATTACTAGTAATTTTCTAATTTTTAAATAGCTAAGTTTTTTTCTTTTTTAGTCTTAGGATTATAATTCTATAAGATTTTAATTAATTTTCTTAAATTATTATTATAATTAGATTTATAAATTTATTTAATTTTTTTTATATTTTTTACAGCCGTAATACTAGCGGTTTTAAAAAGATTTATTATATAAATTATAACTTAGCTAGTTAATTTTATATTAGTTAAGCCTATAGGCTTACTTAATATTATATAAATACTAGATCTAGATCTTTTTTATAAAAATATTTTATTATATTTAAACTAGGATTTTTTAATTTTAGATACTGTTAAAATAGATATTAACTATTTATATAATATTTTTATAATATTATTATTATATAAGTTTTTTATTAGCTCGAATAATCTAGATAAAATATTAGTAGAATTACTCTTATCTAATCTATAATTAATAATAAAATTAAAAAATACTAGGCTTATATATTAATATACTTAATATTTATTTAATTTAAATTAAAATATAAATAACTTTAAATTTATATAATTAAATAAGATTTTAATTGGAAATTAAGTTCTATTAAGATATTAATACTAGTATTTAAATAAGTAAATAATAGTAAAAAATTTCTAGTCTAAAGTTTTTTATTTTAGTTTTATATTTAAAATTGTTTTTAGATTATATAATAATAATATAGTATTATTTAGTTGATTTAGATTAGATTAAAATATCGGCTATTTTTTTATTATATACGTTAGTTTTAATTCGGATTGGCTTAATTAGATTAAAAAAGTATAATAGAAAAATAGTTTAAAAAATATAAATAAGTTAGTAAAATACTAGTCTTTTAACTAGTATTAAATAATAATTACTAGGCTTTTTTTTATTCTAACTTTTTTTTAATAAATTAGTTAAAAGTAAGACTAGTAAAAAGAAATTATAAATAAAATAATAATAAAAATTATAAAATTTTAAAAAGCTTTAAATATTATAATAAATAATAAATAATAATTATAAAATAATAGTTTTAATCTGATTAGGATTTATTATAATATTATTAGAAAAAATAATATAGCCTAAAAATTTAACTTATTTTTAAAAAAAGAAGTACTTTAAAATTTTAATATATAAATTAGCTTATTATAATTATAATAATATTTATCTAATATATTTAGTATATTTATATTTATTATTAAAAAAATAAGAATATTATCTAAATATATAATATAAATAATATCGAGAATATTATAAAATACCGAATAAATATAGTTCTAAAAGAATATAAAAATATTAATTAAGTTAAATAATATTATTATATACTTAAAATAACTATAATATATATAAAATATAGTTTTTTACTTATTTTTTTTAATATGAATATAATAATAGATATTCTAAATATTAATCTTACTAAAGTATTTATATTCTGCAAGATAATTAAGAATCTTAGAAATTAAAAAAAATAAATATTAGTTTTTAATAATAATTTTATTAAGTTTATAGTAGTCTATATATAAATATAAACTTTTATTTTTTTTAGATATAAAAAGAATAAAAGCTTCTGTAGAACTTTTAAAAAATTATATTTTTTTATTAAAAATATTTTTGTTAATATAGTTTTTAAAAATAGATAATTCTTTTTTAAATAAAGAATAAATAAGACTAAACAGTAATAATTTATTTTTAATAAGATTAATAGTATAGTTTTTATTATAATATTCCGGTAGGATTTTAGATTAATTAAATAAAAAAACATCCGCGAATTTAACTAACTTTAATAAAATAATATTATTCTAAAAATAATTTATTAATTTTTTATTATTAAAAAGCTATAGTTTTTTTTAAAGCTTTAACTAATATATAAATATAAATATAATTCCGACAGGCTTTAGTAAATCTTTAAGAATTAAATTCTTAAATATTATTAAATTTAAGCTATTATTATTTATTTTATAAAGATAAATAAATTTTATAATCTATAAATATAGTTATAAATAGTAATATTAGAATATTTTAGTTTATAGTAAAATATAATCTAATAAAATACTATTATATTCTTTTTAAATTAGTAATATTTAAAGAAATATTCTATACTTTATAGCTGGTAATTTTAGTATAATTAATAATTTTCAGTTAAAAAGAATATTATACTAATTTTAAAAATAAATATTATTATATAAAATTAATATTAATTAAATTATATATTATATTATTATTAATATTTATATAAACTTTTCTAACTTAGAATATTTATATAAATATTAATATTTTATTAGTTGTTTTTACTTTTTAGTTTAGAATTAAAATAGAAAAATTAGTCTTAATTTATTTTATTTTTTTATATTATTTTTTTTAATTATAACTCTTAAATTCGAGCTGACTTTTTTTTTCGGGATATTAATTAACTAGATATTTAGTACTATTATATAAAAAATATTAGAAAGATTTTTTTATTAGATTTATATAGTTAGATCTGGAATAATAAGATTAAATATTATTATAAAATTAGAATTACTTTTAAGAAGTATTTAGTAATTCTAATTCTTATTTCTATTTTAAATATTAGAAGTATAAATTCTAGTAGTAAATAATAAAAAATATTATTTTATTTTATTTTTTAGATAGTTAATATATATATTCTTATATATAGCAACTGAAGTTAAAAAATAGTTTTATAAAAAAAATATAGTTTTATTTTTTTTAGTAGCTTTAGAAAAGTATTATTTTAAAATATTGAAATAAGTATTAAAGTTATATAGATTTTAATTATTTTTTTATCAGACTTTTTTTAACTGGTTTATAACATCGGATTCGAAAATAATAATATTTTAAATTAAAAATAAAGTCTATTTTAAAAAAGTAGATTATAAATAACTAATATTTTATTTTTATTTAGATAATATTTTATTTAAATAGTAATATTATTTGTGTTAGTAAGTTATATTTATATAGTTTACAGCTTTAAGAATTTTATAATAATTAGTATTAAATTTAGCAGATACTTTTTGAAAATTATAATCCAGATTATAAAATTATTTTTGTTGTTTTTAAATATTAAAAAAAATTCAAACTGTAAAATATTTTTGATTTTAATATCTATTCTAGTATTATATAGAAAAAACGAAGATTTCTATTAATAATTTAGTATTAATTTAATATTATTTTACTAAATTCTTTTTTATAATTCGGCAGTTTAGTATTATAAATACTAATAATTTTATAAATAACTGATAGTATTTTTAACTGTAGTAAGATCCTTTAAAAAAAATCTAAGATAATAAAAAATAAAAATCTTTTAAAAATAAAAAAGCTTTCCGGCTCCGAATTACTATTTTAATATAATTATTAAAATAATATACTATATTCTATAAGTAATTAAAAAAAAATTAGAATTATTAAAGAAAAAAAGATTAGTTAGATATAAAATAGTAGCAGTCTTATAAATTTAAAAAACTAATTCTTATTTTTCTCTAATTTAATAAGAAAAAAGAGGATTTTATATATAAGAGGGATTAGAGTTATTAATGTTACAACTGTTACGTGGAGAAGATGTGAGGGAGTTGTAGGCAGCCTGCTAGGGTATTAAGGATTATCTGTGATAAATATCTAAGTAGTATTTACTATAAAAACTATATCTATAAATAAAATAGATACAGATAATACGGGGATTACTGTAGATATAGATATTACAGAAGATACAGAGATTACAGAAGAAGTAATATTTAATATAAAAAAAACTATAACTGCCAGAATAGTAAATAGCTGTACAGCTTATATAAAAATTAATTATAGCAAATTTTATAAAAAATAAAGTAGTAAAAATACAGCTGCGGATATAAAAGCTGCAAAAATAAAAAAAACAGAAGAAGATGTAGTAATAAAAATAAAAATAAATATAAAAATAAAAGTAGTTATAGTAAAAATAAATATAATTATAAATATAGTAATAAAAGCGGGAATAGATATAATAATAGAAGTAGAAGTAAATATAATAATAAAAATAAATGTAAATATAAAAATAAAAGTAATTATAGATATAAAAATAATAAAAATAGTTATAATAAAGATAAAAATAGATATAAATATAGAAACAGCTGGAAATAATATTATAATTAATAATATAGTCAATTATATCGGTATTACGTCTTAGGCGTCTGCTATCTTAACTGTATGGTCTGGGTTAGTTGTAAAACACAGTTGCAAGATATTCTAAGAATTAGAGCAGACAGCTTGTTCCAATATACTGTTTAATAGAGAGAAGTATAACAAGGTTATTTGTATATAAAAGCCACTTGTTAGTTATATAATTATATCTCCAGTTTTTCTTTATATTTAGAGATATATTATATTTGCAAAAATTATAACTAAATAAAATCATATAGACTAATCTTTTTATATTAATTTTAATAATATTTTCAGATCTTATTAGTATATAGCCGGCGGTAATAAAATTATAGACTAAATATATTTTAGTAAAATTTTATTAGTCTAGTAAAAGCTATAATATTTATAAATATTTTATCTTATTATATAAAATAAATTTTTTATAAATTATAAAATAAAAGTAAAAACTATATATTTTGATAAATATAGTTAGACTAAGAGACACCTGGCTTATATATAAAATATTTTAAGCTATAAAATCTATTTTATACTAAATAAATATATTTTTTAAAAGCAGTTTAGTTATTAAATATATTTAAGTATTAATAAGTTATACTTAATATAAAAACTAACTATATATAATAGAATTCTAGAAATTAAAAATAATAAACTACTTTATTTAGACTTCTTATTAAAATTTTTTTTATTTAGTATAATTATTTTTAGCAGCTTTTTTAGATAAGAATATATTTAGTTTAGGATTATTCTTTATCTAAATTGTTATAAACATTTTATAAATATTTTATAAATATTAAATATTTTTTATACTATATTTAGAGCTGCAGCAGCATAATCTCTAGATATTTATATATATTTAGAATTTAAAACAAGCCTGTTATTATAAAAATATAAAAAAATAAATATATACAGAAATATATAAAGATATAAATATATAAAAATAGAATAAAAATATCGAAGTAGATATATAAATTAGAAGAGTTATAAAAATATAAAAATATAAAAATAAAAAATAAATAAAAGATTTCCGAAGAGATATGCATATAGATATATATAGATATATATAAATATAGTTAAAATTAGAATAAAAATAGAAAATAGATAAGCAAAAAAATAGTTAATAAATATTAAAAAAATTTATAAAATATATATATTTAGAAAGAGCTGTTGGAATATATATTATAAAAAAAAAGATATTACTATAGTAAATAATTAAACTTTTTAAGAAGATCTATAGTATTAATCTTCACCTTCTTTATTTACTTATTTTTTTTAAAATTATATTCTAGAAATTAAATAATATATTTTATTATTTTTAAATTATTTTTTTTAAATAACCACGGGCTGGTTTATTTATAAAAATATATTTAATCTTATATTTATTTTCTTATTTTTTATTTTTATATATTAGAAGCAGTTTAATATAAGAATAATTATATAAAGTTTTAGTTTTTAAAACTAGTTTAAGCTAAGCTATTAATATAATAAAATATATTTACTAATTTAATAGAGTTTTTAGCCGATAAGCAAGCTTTTTTATTTTTTAAAATCTTTATAATAAATTTATATATTAGTAGTTTAGTTTATTTTTAATTATTTTTAGCTAATTCTTATTTATTAAAAGATTATATTTTTTATAAAGTCGTAAATAGATTTTATTACTAATATTAATTTTTATAAGCTAATAATTAGTATTATAAATTTATTTTATTTAAATAATTATGAACTTATATATTTTTTGTATATTTAGATATATTTTAAAATACTGGTTTTTAAATAGTTGTTTTATTTATATTTATAGATTATTAAAAAATATGCTATGTATAAATATATATAAAATTATTTTTATAACTATATTTTTAAAACTATTAATCTAACTAATTATTTAAAATAAAAATTTTATTTATAAGGTATAATAATATTATATATATATATTTTAATATAAGTTTAATTATTTAATTTATTTTTTTTATTTAACTATCTGTTTATAGATAATATACTATTAAATAGTATTAAATAATATTTAATCTTTTAAATATACTAGTTTAGAAATTATTTAAAAATTATATATTACAGTTAGATATAAAGATATAAAATAAATTCTAATTATATTTTTATAAATATAAAACTAGTTAGTATTTCTACAGAATTATAAACTATTTAATATAATTAAATATTAAACTAATTTTTTTATAAACTTATTTATCAATATTATAAGCTGTTTATATTAATTTAAAAACTTGTTTATATTTATATTTTTAAATATTATATTTCTAAATATTATATATTTAACTGGAGGTAATCTTATAATAAATTTAATTATTACTATATAAAAAAAACAGCTAATAATATAATTAATTAAAAACTATTAAATAATTTATATTTATATATATAATTATATAAATAGTTTAAATAGTAGTTAGTATATATATTTATCTAATAATATATAGTTCTAGTATAGTATAAGATTTTTTAGTACTATAAAATATTTATTAATATTTTAATAACTATTATTATTATATATTATATAAAAAGAATTACTAAATAGAGAATAAAATATATATAGCTATAGTTTTTATTATATTTAAACTAATTTATTATTTAATATTATTATATTTTTAAGTATATATAATAGATTATTTTTAAAATTGTATAAAAGTATTATTTTAGAATCTTTTTATAAAATCTAAATAATATATAATATTTTAGTATTTTTTAAATATACTGCATAAATACAGTTTTTAAAACTATTTAATAATATAATTATTAAATTAATATATTCTTATACTTTATAATAGTATAAAGATTTTTATAAAAGTAGATTTAGTATATTGTTATTTTAGATAATTACCAGCTCAGCTTTAATAAAATTATTAAAATTAAACAGTATATATAATATATTATTAGCTAAAAAATAAAAAGATATATCTACTAATCTATTTATCTTACTGGACTTATAGTATATTTATAGTTAATATTTCTAGATAAATTAAAATATTTATATAAAATAAATATTTAAATATTTAAATATAGTTATATTAAATATAATTTTCTGAGTTAGATTTACTATACTAGTATAGTCTATATATATAATTATAAATATATATATTATTTTTAAATAATATTTTATTTTATAGATTATTTATATTAGATAGAATATTTTAATTTCTATTAGCTAGTAGTTATATTTATAGAAAATAAGTATTCTATTTTAAAAAAAAAATTGGTTATATTTAGATATATAGAGATAGTTTTAATAATTTATAAAACTTATTTTATTTAATATAATATAGTATAATACTATATTTTTTATATAAAATATTTAGATTAATATAGAGTTAATACTCAGATCTAAAATATATTAATATTTTATTCATATTAAACTTATTTTATAGATTTTCAAAAACAGCTAGTTCTTCTACTATTAGTATTTATATAATTATTTTAAAGTATATTTTTCGGCTCCAATTTTTTTAACTTAATAAGTTTTTAAAAAATATTATTTTTTTATTTTATAATATTTAAATATAAGCAGTATATTATAGTATTTTATATCTAAAATAACTTATGATTTCTAGATAATATTTTAGTTCTGTTAATATATTTAAAAAAATAGTAACTAAATTATTATTAGTTTTTCTTTCAAAGTAGATAGACCGAGGCTATTTATTTACTATTTTAGTAATTATATAGAAAAAAATATTATAATGATTTTAGTAGATTTAAATTAAATATTGATTTTTTTTAAATATTTAAATAATTATTATAAATAATTATTATAAATAATTAATATACTGGTTAAAACTAGTTAATATCATAATAAGATTATTAATATATATTCTATAAAAAATATAAAAGTTTTTAAAATTTAGGTCTTTTTATTTTTAGATATATAATACTAAGTTAATAAATTTTATAATTATAATATAAAATATTTTCTGTTTTCAATATATAATAATAGTAAGATAATTATAGTATATATATTTAATAAATTATTAATAAAAATATTGATAAATATTAACTATTATAATATAAATATAACCGGCTACTAATTAAATAATATTATTTTATAGTAAAACTAGATAAAGATCTAGTATAGTTTTTTTATTAGCTTTTTATAAGTTGACTACCACATGTTTTTTAGCTATTTTAATATTAATAATAGGATTAATTACTATTCTTTAAATTATAAAGATTAGATATATAATAAAAGTATAATTTTTAGCAAAAAATATTTTTTTTAAATATATAAAAAATTAAATATTTTATTAATAATAGTTTAATTCTGCTTGCTAACGCAGTATATATATAATTTAAATAATTTAATAATATTTCTTTTATAAATATTTTTAGTTCTTAATCTTTAGATATATTTATAATTTTAATATTAAATTTATTCAGCTTAGCCTATATATTATATTTATTAATTATATTTATAAAACAGTAAATAGTCTTAGGATTTTTATTATAAATAATTTAGTTTATAGACAGTATAGTAGTATTTTTTAAAACTAAATATAAAAACTTATAGTTTTTAGCTGGCTTTGGTTTTTTATTTCTATTTACATAATTTATTATCTTTTTATCTTTATTATTACTGTTTTTATTACTATTATTTTTATACTTTTTATCTTAATATTTTTATTCTATTTTTTTTATATAGAGAAGATTAGTCTTTTTTTAATTAAATTATTATATAAAATATTTCTAAGATTAGTAATATATACTAATTACTTCTTAATATATCTGTGGTATATATTTTTTAGTAGATTATATATAAAATAATACTAATAATATTTATTAAAACTAATTAAATTAATATATTTTAATTTTTTTATATAATATAACAGCTGTTTTAAATTATATTTATTTAAATAGTAAGCTAGTTCTGTTATATAATCTTTTATTTAGTATATAATAATATATTTATTATTTATTATTATACTAAGTCTAATATATCTAATTACTATAATATTATATAAAATTCGGTTTATAGCTTAGATAAAAGAAAAGTTTATATTAATTAAATATATATAAACTATAAGATTTTTTTATAGTAAAAGTTTAAATATATAATCTATATTTTTAAATAAATCTGTTTTTATATAGATAAATATATATATTATACTATATACAGATATAATAATATATTTTACTAAATAAATAAATATATTAATTTATTTTTTAGTTTAAATTTTTATATTAATACAGATATTTTTATAACTTTTTAGATATATTTTTTGGTAATAGTAATCTAATAGAATATTTTTATATTTAATAATATTTATATCGATAGATATATCTGCTTTAAACTTAGGATTATTTATTATAAATATTTTTATAATAATACGGCTATATTAGTACTTAATATTAAATAGTTTAATTAAAAAACTAATTTTTTTTTATTTTATTATTATTTTTAGAAAGTATATTTAAAAAATAATATACTTACTTATAGTATATTTAGAGCTAATATTTATAATATAAATATTTTTATTAATAGAATAAAACCTAATATTTTTAATACTTAAAATAAAGATTTTACTAATAAAAATTAAGTTATATTTTATATTTAAATATATTACTTAAAGATTAGTTTTTTTATTAAAACTTACTATTATAGTAACAGCTTATCATATATAGAGTATATTAATATTAATATTTTTTTAAATTTAATAAAAATAAATATATTATTACAAAGCTTAATATATTTTAGTATAATATTTTTTTTATAAATAATATAATATCTAAAGATATTAGTAGAAGGCCTTTTTTTTATTATATTATTATTTTTATATAAATTT
This sequence comes from Aspergillus fijiensis CBS 313.89, assembly GCF_003184825.1. Taxonomy (NCBI): domain Eukaryota; kingdom Fungi; phylum Ascomycota; class Eurotiomycetes; order Eurotiales; family Aspergillaceae; genus Aspergillus; species Aspergillus fijiensis. Next base: position 659,437 of record NW_024468985.1, read on the forward strand.
TTTCTATTATTTTTATATATTAGATTATAGGTCTGAGCAGATTCTGTTTTAAATAAATTAAGATTTTATATTTTTATATATTTTATTACTAAATAAATATTTTGTTATAGTTTTGTTTTAGAATCTATAGTCTATTATAGTATATTTATTATTAGAATTTTTAGTACTTTAAATACTAGATTTTTTTATATATTATATTAATATAAAACTAATATTTTAAAAAGATTTTTTATCTCTATATTTTCTGCTGTTATATACAGAATATATTAATATAATTTATTATAAAATATAAAAATAGTATAATATTAGTTATAAGTTACTATAAATTTATTAGATTTATTATTATAAAAAAAAGAGATAAGATATATATAATTATTTTTATTCTTATAATTATAGAGTTAATTTTTATACTTATTATTATAATAATTATTATAGTAGATATTAATCTGATTTTTATAACTGTTATATTTTTTATTATAATTATAATATATATTATCAGACTTGTTAGATATAATAGGATTAGTTAAAATAGTATATAATTAAGTTTAATTATTATTATAAATAAATATTTAGTATATCTACTATAATTTATTTATATAATTTTAAAACTACTATTATTTATTATCTCTTATATTAGTATCTCTAATTTTTATTTTAATTTAAAAATAATTTACTAGAAGTAGTTATTTAAAATATAAAAACTATTATTATAGCTGTATCTACGGGTTATTCTGTTTCTATATATTTTATTTATTTTAAAAAAAATACTTATTATTATTCTAGTTGTTAGTATTTAAGTTTATATTAATAAGTAAAGACTTTCTAAAATTAAAATTATTATTATACTAATTATAACTGTGCTAGAATATATAAAAATCTCTAAAAAGATAATTATTATAATTATTATAATTATTTTTATACTGGTTTTTTTAGTAGATATTATTAAAATAATTCTAATATATATATATTATTAAAATATTTTAAAAAGAATTATTTTTTTTAATAGTTATTATTATAATAATTACTATTTTTATATTGATATTTTTATTCCTTATTCTATTTATTATCTAATTATTTTTACTATAAAGATATCTTATTATTTAAACAACTAAGAAACTCGACTATAATAATAGTTTATATAAATAAATTAATATTAATAATAAGATTAGAATATAAATATATCTATATTAATATTAGCTAATTTTAAATATTATTAATATAAAAAGTCTTATAATTATATATAATATTTTAAATATATATTTAGATAGACTTATCTTAATATATATTTATTTATTTATAATCTATAGTAGCTTATAAATAAATAAATATTTTAATAATATTAGACTTAAATTTAATATAAAGATTTTTAAGTATTTTAATTTTTAATATATATATATATATATATATATATATTTTATATTTACTAAATATAAAATGCTAGTCGAGAATTATACCCCGAAGATAACTAATAATACTTATTTATACTATAGGTTTTTAATATATATAAACTATATTTTTAATATAGTTAATAAAAAGATTAATATTCTTAAAATATATAATATATTGTTACTATTTAAAATGCTAATTTATTTTTATATTAAAAAAGAAATAACTAATATTATCGGACTTTAAATCTTATATATATTATACTAGCTGTTTTTTTTTCTTTATTTATTTTATTTTTATTATATTATTATTTTTATTTTTTATATTTATATCTTATATATTCTTTTTACATATGTTGGTTATACTTTTATTGAAAATTATAAAAATATTAGTTTATATTTTTTAACTCTACTATAATATTAGTAAGCTATAGTTAAGCTATATTATCTAACTTATTATTTAATAATTTATATAATTTAAATATTTTATTACTAATTAGACTAGTATTTTTTATATCAGTGTTTTATATACCAGTATTTTTTAAAAAAAACAGTATTAAAATTAGATTAAAAGATATAAAAAAATTAAGCAAAAAAAATATAAAAAAAAAGTAAGTAAAGAAATCTAATAAAAAATAAAAGAAAAAAAATATTTTTTTAGATTATTGTTTCTTAGACTGCTTGTTGCTATTTAACCATATAAAAAATAAGTACTTATTAAATAAAAAGAAAAATAATAGATTTTTTATAAATATTTTTAGTTTAAAAATAGCTGAAAAAAAATATAAAAAAAAGAATTATAAAAAAAATTATAAAGCTAAAAAATATTATAGTTATAAATAGTTAAATAAAAGAAAAAGAAATTTTATAAAAATAAAATAGTTTAGACTTAATAAAAGTATATAATATTTGAATAAATAATATTAATACTTTTAAAATTAGCTGTTTGGATATCTGTAGAACCGGATGTTTTAATATTTTATTAAAATTCTTTTATAAAAAATCTGTAAAAAAGATAGTATCGAGTTTTTTAATATTTAAGATCTTAATATAGAAATATTTATAGTTGTAGTTTTTAGAAGCTTTAATAATATAATATTAATTAATTTTAATTTTATATATTTAAAAGATTTATTTAGATTAATACTAAGAACCAGCTGTTTAACTATTTAAGATATATATACTATTTCTATAAGAAGAAATTTTATAAAATATCTACATTTTCAAATAATCTTATTAAGTATTAAATAGTTAATATTTTAGTTTAATAAATAAAGAATTATATCTACTAACTTAAATAATCTTAAAGGTTGAATAATATAAATTATATGATATACTATATTTTTATTTAGCTGTTGAATATATTAACTATTTAATATAGAATAAAATATTATAATTTAGTATTCTAGTTCTATATATTTTAATATTTTTATATTTATATTATTTTATGTAAGAAAATAGTAATATTATAAGACGGAGATATAAAAATACAAGCTAAAAAAAAGAATATTAATATTTAAAAAAATAATTTTTAATATTCTAAAAAAATATATTTAGAAGAATCTAAAATCATGCCAGATATACTACTAACTTATAGCTACGTGACTATATATAAAGATATAAAAATCTTAAGATTCTGATATTTCTTAATTAATTAAGTAATTAATTAATTATAAGATAAAATACTGGCTATATATTAAGTTAAAATAAAAAAATAAAAAATACAAAAGAAAAAAATAACAAGAAGGCAGAAAGAAGAAATAACAGAAAGACAAGAAAACAGAGAGACAAGAGGACACCAACATTATATTTTATAAATCTATCTATTTTATAAAAATAAATTAACTATATAACTAGCTAATAATTTTATAGATTAATTTAATACATATAATTATATATTAAACTAGTAGTTTTATTTTATTATATAATTATTTAGTAGTAAGCTTAAAAATATTAAAATTAAATAATGTTAAAAAATATATTAAAAATTAAAACTTAAGAGTAAAAAAAATAGTATAATATTAGATTTTAAACTAAAATTAAATAAAAAAATAATATTAAGCTATCTAATATAGAAGTAAGATATCCGGCTATAAATAAAATTAATAGCTATATAATTTTTAATTATCAAAATATAATTAAACTTAATTAATTAATTTAATATTAGATAATATAATTAATAATAAAATATATTAATAAATAATATACCGGCCGTGCTATCAAGTATAATAATATACTAATTATATATATAATTTTAGAATTAATATTATTTTTATTTATAAATATAAAAATTTATAGATTAATATTAAGTTTTTCTAAATATTCAGAATATTAATAAAATATATAATAATATTAAGCTATACTAATATCTATAATTTTATTTATTTTAATAAAAAACTATAATTAAAATATATAAAAAATTAAATAAATACGCTAAAAAACTAGAGTTAAAATATACAAAAAATTAAACAAGCAAACTAAAAAAACTATGATTAAAATATATAAAAAATTAAGCAAGTAAACTAGAGAGCTGCGGTTAAAGTATACAAAGAACTAAACAAGTAAGCCTCCGCTACAGATTCTGTTTACGAAAATACCGTATATTAATCTATTATTTCTCTACGAGCAGTTACTTGCCAGTTAGCTCCATCCGCATTTGTGGTCACCTTGGGGGGGTTTTATTATAAAAATAGGAGGAATTAAGATAAGCGTAGCAGAAAGTTTAGTTAATAATTTTAAAAATATCCAATTAGTATTATAATATTTTTAAAATATTATTAATTTTAATAATAGGACTACTATTAGTACTGTAATTATTAAAAGCCGGAAAACTAAATATAAATATAATAAAATTCAAATGAATAATATCAAAAATATTTATAATTAAAATATACTAAAATAATTATAATTAATAATAAAGCAGCTGAATACAGCAGCAACTTTATCGAAAATAATATTAGAGTATATTAATAATAATAATTTTTTATTTTTTTTAATTTAGTTAAAACTATATTTTAAATTATTCTTTCCAGCAGTTTATTTTTAAAAAGATAGCTATATAATCTGGATTTTTTAGTATAATATATATTAATTAATTAATCTAGTTATAATAGTTTTACTAAAATATTTTTATATAGAATTATAGTATCAATATTTTGTAAAAATTATAAACTTTAATATATTTTTTTACTATCTATTATTTTCTAAAAATAAAAAAATTATATACTGAGTTAGCTGATCTTTCTGTAATTATTAAATTTAAAAAAATATGTTGTTATTCAAAAGGATTTTCAGTAGGTTTTTATTATAATAAATATATATTAAATTAATATATATATATTAAAATCTACCGGAGAAAGAAAGATTACTCTTATTAATAATATGTAATATTTATAATTTTTAAATATATACAATAATCTGAGAATAATAGTTTTACCAAAATAATAACAACTATAAAAAGATTTAAAGTAAGAAAATTTAATATTTTATAATTAATAATTTAAATAAGTATATTTTTTATAATCAGAAAATCATTTCATATCTAATTTATAATTTAATATTAAGTATATAGAGTAATTAAAAATCCTAATTATATAATAGTTTTTAAAAATTAGAATTCTAATAAATATGATTATTTAGCTGATTTAAATCAATAACTAGTTTTAATCAACTGATTAATTAACTAACTGATCTATTAACCAACTAATTTAAATCTATTATATTATAATAATCTTGGTATTTATAAATCTTATAATAATAAATCTAAATTATGAATATATCAAAGAATATTTTAAATATATTAGATAATTATTATAATATTGATATTAATTTTTATTTTATTTTTTAAAAATATTATAAATAAAACTGCTATTTAGATGTAATAGACAATTTTTTAAATAGTTTTGATTATCTGTTTATTAAAATTTAATTGAATTTATAGCTACAGCGAAAGTATTTATATTTTTAATATAATTAAAAAATAATGAATATTATTCAATTTATTATTATAGTCATTTTCTTTATATTCAGTATATAATATCTTATATTAACTATAATTATTAATAATTTTATTAATAAACTAATAAAATAAATTACTAAAAATATTAAAATATTTATTCTTAGTTATAGAGTATTTATCATCCTCTCAGATGTATTACCTTCGGCTACTGCCTTCGGGCGGAGCCTTAAGCTTCCTTTTTTTATAATAGTTACAAGTAAACAAGCTTTATATTATAATTATATATATATACATATATACAATAGATTTATAATAATGTAATAGTAGTAGGAGGTTCTGCCCAAATCTATAGTTTTTTTTTCTAAAAGAATATCGGATTACTAAATAAATATCTAAATATATTAATACTAGGCTTTAGTAAATACTTTATTAGAATAAAAATTAGAATATTTATATACTACAAAAAATTATTTTACACCAAATAAATAAAAAATTATCTTACTATAAATCTTTTTATATTTTTATTAGAATAAAATAAATAAATAATTAAATATATAAATTTATAATATCCATATAATTAATAAATTATTTTATTAGATTAAATTATTAAATAGCTTTGTTTTTTAACTATATCATTATTATCTATTTAAACATTAGATAAGAATACCGTTGAGAAAGCTATATATATTATAAAAATAAATTCTATTTTTATATTTTAAATTAATTTATTTTATTTCTTAGATTAGCTTTTATATAGATTATTTTTATATACAGCTCTTAAAAGATTTTATAAATTAACTCAATATTATAATAAATTATTTAAATATTCTATCTGGCTTAGATAATAGAAGTTATTTCCGTATATAATAATTTGAAAAACTATTAGACTATATTTACTAAAGGTTAATATTAAGAGTAATAAATTAGATATTTTTAACAAACTTTTTAATGTATATATTAAAAGCTGACTTAATATCTAAAATACTACTTTTTTATTAGAATTAAATATAAAATTTATATTCTTAATATTTATATCTGTTTTAATGTCTTTGTTTATTCTAATATCTAAATAAATATAAAAATATAATATTCCGGAAACTCTATATATTTTAAATAAATTAGCTGATTTTCTTATATAAATATATAGAATAGTTATATACTTGCCCGCTGCTGTATCTTCTCTAAATATTCTAAATAAACTATAAAAAATCATTATATTAAATAAAAAAGAATAAGAGTAAGAATAATTATAGTAAATATAAGTAGACTTTATATTATACTAATAAATATATATATAAATTAATATTAACATAAATATCTACTACTCTAATAAGTTTTAAAGATACTTATTTAAAAACTAAAAATTATATGATATATATTTATGTATTAATATTATCAGACTCTTATTCTAATATTTTTTAGGATTGCTTTATTATTTTATATAAAAGTCTTTTATTTTTAAAAATTAGATTTTTTTATATTATTTATATTATTGGATTAAGTCTTTTATTTTAATACCCCTAAAGTCGAATATTTAAGTTAAATATATAAATATCTAAATATATATCTTAAATATATTAGAAAATATTTTTAAAAAGTTAATAATTACAATATAACTATTATTTTATTAATAATTATAGAACTATTTAATACAGCTGGTTTTTTATATTTAAAAAATAAAATATTAGAATATTTTTAAAAAATAAAAAGAAAATATACTAGATAATGTTACATAAACTTTATAATATATATATAGATATAAGTATATATTTTAATAATATAAATATTTAGATAAATAAAATAGATATATAAATTTATAGTTTTAAATAAATATATTTATATATATTAGCCAGGCTTAGCTTTACCGACAGAAAAAATATGTAAAATTAAAAATAATAAGTTTTCTAAAACTAGTAAGTTTTTTGATTATAATTTTAAAATTAATAAGCTATTTAAATACTATTCGTATTATTTTAATTATTATTATTAAATTATTCTTACTAATATACCGTACAGTTTTCTTATAAATATATTCTATATAATCTAGAGTTATATAATATAAGTATAAAATTAATAAAATTAGTTTTGTTTTATCTAAATATAAAAAATAATTTTTATATAAAATAATATAATAAAATTATATAATATAAGAATATTTTAATATTTATTAACTATACTAAGAATATTATTTATTATTAAAAGAATTCATATACTATAATCTACAAGTATATCTTAGAAAATCAGTATTAAATTAATATATTTTTTTATCTTTAGAGTTAAAAGTTTTTATATAAATATATTTATATATATAGGTCTTTTCTAGTTCTTTAAAAATATTTTTTTAATTCTAGCTAAATATAGAGTTGTTTACTAACTAATATTATACATATTATAATAAATATCTAAGCAGACTATTTTATTTAAATATTTAGTTAAAATATTATAATAAACTATAAAATAAGCTGTATACCTAACATTTATAATAAATTAAATATAATATAAATCTAATTATATTTAAAACTTATTATTTATATCTCCTATTTTATTAAGAATATTAGTAAAGATGATTTTTTATTAAACTAGATTTAATTATATTTATATAGTAATATTTTATAGGTACCTACAAAAGAATAAATATATAAGCTATTATTAGAACTATAAATAAAGAAATAAATATTCTTATTATAATAAATCTCTAGAAAATTCTTAGATTTTTAAATATAACCTATTTTAAATCTGTAAAAACTTTTACAAAGATTTTTATTTAAAAAAAGACTAAAGTAATATATATAAAAAGTAAAAAAACACTAACTAATCTAATAAATATTAAAAATAGAATATTTCCTATTTCGATTAGTTACTACCAGCTAATAGACTATAAATTAATATATCTAAAAATAAAGATAAATATAAATTTAAATAGTTTTAAAACCTAAAAAAACAGATTGTTAAATAAGTTAAAAAACTATTATTATAATAATAAAAATAAATCTAATTATTACTAATATAATAAAAAAGTATATATTATATTTTTAAACTTTACAGAATCTAAGAAAATGAATCTAAATATATATTTAAATAATAAAAATATACACTATACTAGCAAAAATAATAATAATAAAAATAATTATAATAAGTATTATAATAAAAAAGAATATTATAATATAAATAATAATAAGAATAATTATAATAATAAAAATAATAATAGCATATTTATTATATCTATTAATATTAATAAAGTTATTATTATATATAATTTGTACTATATAATATTTAAGTCTAGAAACCAACTATATAAATTTATCTTTTATATAATCAAAAATAAAATAAAATAAATCATTATTTTTATTATTATTAAAACTAATCAGACTAAAATAATACTATTAAATTAATATAATAATAAAACTATTATATACTGTTTTGAAATATAGTATATAATAACTATTATAGTTAAATTTAATATTATAATTAAATTTAAAAAAATATATCTTAATATAAAATATAATATAATAATTATTTATAAAAACTTTATAAATAAAGTTAAAAGTATCACTTATAAAATGTAATTAAAATATCTATCTAACTAGTATAAAATTAAAATATTTTATAATAATATATACAAAAATTAAAATACATTTTGCTATTATATTCTAGACAAGTATTTAAAATAAATATTAGAATAAATATTTAATTAAAGTATTTAGAAAGTTTTTATTTATTTCTATTCTTATTTAACTGCTGATTATAAAAAATAAAAATTTAAACTAGATTTTTTATTTAATATAAATAGAATTACTTGAAAAAATAAAATATTTTATTATAATAAGTAAATAGTTTATATTAGAAGTCATAATAATTTTTCTATTTATATAAAATATAATCTAAATATAATTATATTAATATTTTAGTCTATATATATAAGTAAATAGTTATATTTATATATATATTAGTAAATCTATTAGTTAAAATTAAAATCAAACTTATTAAAAGTTTTAATTATATTTTCAAGCTGTTTACCAAAATAGAACTATTTATATATATATATATATATATTTAGTTAAGTCGGACTTCTTTTTTAATTTAAATAATAAATAAAGTTTCTAAAAATATTATTATTAAATATTATTTTTGTATAAATATGAATTTAAATCATAATTCTATTATTATTTATTCAGTTAATAATAATACTATTAAAATAAATATATTATTTTCTTATAAAAATTAGTCTAAAAAGTTTGAAAACTTAAAATCTTAATATATATATAGTCTAAACTATAATTAGTATTATTATCGAAATATTTTATTTAAAGTTAATATATACTATATATATATTAATAAATAACTAGATATATTATATAATATAATCTATACTAAAAATAAACTAATATTTTATATAAATAGTAATATTAATTATTTAATACAAGTATAAGTAGTCGAGAAGAATCTATTAATTACTTTTATTTCTAAGAAAAAATAAAGTTGTTATTCTTAATAATAGTATTATTATATCTAATAATAAACAAACAGTTCATTAGTTAAAAAATATTATTACTAAATATAACATTTAGACAAATTTTAATAATTTAAATATTAATATAATCAATATAGCAAAAAAATAATAAATAAAGATTTTATTAAAAAAATAAAAAAACAGAATTTCTAAATTATAAATCTATAAAGTTAATAAAAAAAATAAAATAGTTATTAATAAAATCTTTAACATATTATAAAAATAAAATAAAATATTTTACAGTTATAAATATGTACTAATAGTATATTTAATATTTATTATATAATATTATATTTTTAATTTTAATGGTTTAAATAAACTTCTGATATTTAAAGATTATATAATAGTTGATTTTTCAAAAATAAACTAAAAATCCGAATCAGATCTTTATCCCGTATTTCTTTAAAAAAATATTATAATTACTAGTAGAATATAAATATATTATTCTAAATATATGTAAGTTTTCTACTAATGGTATATTTATGATAAATATTATAATTATAGAATAATTATTATATATTATAATTAAAAATAATTTTATATTACAATTATAAATTATATTAATTTTATTCTATATATACAGCAGTAAATAAATCTGATACTTAAAAAATTTTATCTATTTTATTATATTTATATCAATAATATAATTATTATATTAAAATCTTTTAATAAATATTTTATATATTTAAACTTAATATTTAAACGCCTAAAGTAATAAAGATTTTATAAACTTTTTTTAATGTAATAATATAAAAAAAAGTTAATTATTTTAGTTCAAGTATTTCTATAGATAAATAAATAGTTATTTAAATAATTATATTTTTAAATACTTTTATAATATTTCAATATTATTTAAATCTAAGTAGCTATCTATAATATTTTATTTTATATTATATTTAATATATAGTTTTATTTAAGAATATAAAACTAAACTACCAAAGAACTTCTTGAATAATAAAAATAAAATGAAAGTCTTCGCCAACTTATAAAGTAAGTTTAAATAAAAAATATTTTTAGTATACTTTTAATATAATAAATAATTATATATTAATCTTAATATCTTTTATACAAAATATAGAATTATAGTATATTATACTATTAGCTTATATAAAAATAAATATTAATTATTTATTATTTTAAATATTTATATATTTAATTTTATTTTTTAGTTATATATTAAATACAGCTAAAAAAGATTATTTGTTAATAAAACTAGAAATTTTATATTTCATATAAATATTGTGTAAGCTATACTATATAATTTAGAAAATAGACAAACTAATTATTATATATACTATTTATACTTTAATAATTATAAGTATTAAAAAAATAAGCTTTAATATATATATTTTTAAATATCTAAGTATATTAAATAGTTTTTCTTCTTCATTCTTTATCAATTACATAAAATAAATATTATAATAAATATACTGTTTTACTTGCCGAATAAAAATATATTTTGTATTTTTCAGTTTAATTTTAATAAACCTCTAGAAATTGATAGTATTAATATATAGACTATTATATATATTATCTTAATAATATAATTATTAAATAAATTTAAAATCTATATTAAAATTACATATTAAAATAATATTTATATCAGTAGAATATTTTTCATAATTAAATAAATAAACAGTATATTATTATAAATAAAAGAATAGTGTTTTGTATATACTAAAATATATAATTATTAATAATAATAAAATTATTAAAAAATCTTAGCCTTTTATTTTCTATTTATTTACTTATAAAATATATAAAATAGATTATAATAATTATAATTATTAAAACTTCGATAAGTATATAAATATTCTAAAAAATCTTATTTTATATAAAAAATAAAAAAATCTATATAAGTATATTAAGTATTATTTTTAATATCTTACTAATGGAATTTATTATTACTATTTATGTAATAATTTTTGATTAAGTATAAAACTTTAAAGAGATATATTTAAAATATTAAAAGTTAACTGGTATTATAATATAATATCTTATTTATAGATGAATAATCAATTAAAATAAATATTCTAAATAATTAAAATTATATTCATATATATATATATATATAAAATCTTAATAAGACTATTTATTATTGATTATATCAATAATTAACAGCTTAGTAAGCGTGACTACTAATAATATATTATATAAGTTAATATATAATGTTAAGCTAGATTTTCTTTAATTATTATATTTATTTAAACGCCGAAAAAGTATATAAATATATAATAGTATTAACAAAATTATAATATAACTAAAAGTATAAGTCTTTTATATATTCTTACTTCTATAAAGATTATATCTTACTAATTTTATATATATATCTTAAACAATAAATATAATTACTAATATATTAAATTACTTTGCATTTTAAAATATATAAAAAATTACTATATAAACTTGAACTTTTGATTATTTAAAAAATCTATCTAGTTATTTTAATTAAATGGTTAAAATTTATATTAATTAATAAAGACTTCTAATGATACTAATTCTTATAGTTATTTTCTATTTAAAATAAATAATAAAATAAAAATAATTATTATAAGATTAAATATACTTTAAAAAATATAAGTATAGGCTGTTTTCATTAAGGTAGAATTAGAAGAAAAAATATTTTATATATTATAAGAATTATAATTTCATATATAATAAATAAATATTAAATAAACAGCTTAATACCGGTAAATTGCTAAAAGAATTTAAATATTAAGAATAATATTTTTGTTATTTTATTTATTTCTTACTTTTTTTATATATTTTCTTTTGTTTTTTTTATTTTATTATTATTTATATTATCTTTTATGCTCTATTTCTTACTATTTATATTATCTAACCTTTCTAACCGAATATTAGGTCTTATTTAAATTCCTTTATTTTTTATATTACTTTATATTCTTAAAGTTCTTATATATTTTTCTACTATTTATCTATCTTATCTGTATCTTATTTTATTCTCTAACCAAATATCCGAATATTTTATTTTACTATATCTATATATGATACTCTTTCTATATTAATAATTCTTTATTTATTTATTAGAATATTTTCTAGCATTGTAAGTATAAAAGCAGAAGATCTTTCTAAATAAATAATAAATTGATTAGACTTTTCTTATAAAAAATATAATATTCTAATTTAAAATTATAATAATCTGCTATTTTTACAGCAGCTGCTAGTTAAAAAATAGGTTACTATTTTTATAGTTAAAACAGACTTATAGTTAAAGCTTTATTTTTTAAAAATCTAAATAGTAAGATCTAGTTTTTATATAGTATTTAATTTTATAATATCTAAATATATATTATTATTAAAAAGCTTTTACCAGCTCAATAAACAGTCAGATATGCGAATAATTTTAATATAAAAAATAAAATTTATATTAATAAATCTTTTTTTATTATCCAATTATGTTTTATATATATAATCTATATTTCTTTTATCTAATATAAAAACTAGTATATATTATATAAAAGGGAAGCTGTAGATAAACTAATTATAATATTTTAAAATATAAAAAAAACTTAAAATATGATAATAGTGTTATTATATTATATTAAACTATTATAAAATATTTTTTATTAACTGTAATATTATTAATCTAAACTATTATAAGTAATATATAATTATTGATTAATCTGGCCGGCTGTAGTTATTAATGAACTATTTATAAATTAATAAAATTTATATTTTATAAATATTACTAATTTTAATATATAAATTAAACAGCCGATCATTAATAAATAATTTAATAATTTTTAGAATTTATCATTTATATAATAAATATATATCTGATTTATTCAAGCTTAAGAAGATAAATAATATTAATATTATTTTAGCTGGTATTTTAACATATTTATAAATAATAGTATCAATAATATAGACAGTGGAAGCTTAGATTTTTTTCAGCTTAAGTTAATATTATCTCTCAGCCTAATATCATAGTAAACATAAACCCGAATATTAGAATAAAAAATATTAATATTATTTTTCGAATTAATATTATTTTTTAATCTAATATTATTATAAATATAAATCTAAATATTATAATAAATATAAATCCAAATATTATAGATAATATTAATATTGTTTGGTCTAATATTACAACAGTAAACCCGAATGTTAATAATATAATTATTTAGTATTTTAAAAACATCTTAAATATAGTATTATATAATACTTTTTATAATATAAACACAAATATACAGTTTCTAAAAAATTTAATATATAATAACTTAATTAACTACAAGTATTTTTATATTGTATTAATAATTATATATGGAATATTAATAATATATAAATAGAATTAAACAAAGCTTAAGCTATATTAATAAGAATAAAGAGGAATATCAATAATAGAATTAATATAGATTATGCTGAAATCACACGGGCTTATAAAATATCTAATATATACTAGATTAATTATAGCTCGGATATTTATTTCTTTATTTATCTTTAATATCATTTACTTATTTATATTTATATCTATTTATTCATTTATTCTGATTTAGATATTTATCTGTTTAATTTAGATATTTATTTATTTATATTAAATATTTATCTGTTTGTTTTTTTCTGTTTTATAGTCTATTAATACTCTTAATATTAGCTATCATATAATTTTACTTTTATCTTTGTGAGAGGAAACGTATATATATTAATTAAGATAACTATAGCTATATAACTAGTCTTCTAAGAAATAATAAAATCCAAGATTATATAACTTTAAATATCTGTTATATTTTTTATAAATAAGAAGATTGCTACTAAGTTATATATAAAAAAATATAAAACTACTTATATTTCTGTAATGAAAAATAAATAAAATATAAATATGGAAATATTAAATAAAATCTATTATATTAAGCTGTTTAATAAAGTAAGAATAAGTAAAATATTTAAAAAGCTTTATAAAATTATCGGCTGCTTAGTTTATTATAAATAAACTTAATATTTTTAATATATATTTTATACCTCATAAAGTACTATTTAATAAATATATATTTAATTCTTATATAAAATTTAGAATTTTTAACTAAAATAATAGTAGATTAATTATTAGTATAAATTATAGTAGGTTTAGTTATTAATATAAATATAACTTTAAAATATTAGATATTTAACTTAGTAAACAGAAATTAAAGTTAAAAAAGTTCTTAAATTATAATAACTTAAATAATATATTTATTCTTAAAAGAATAATATAATAATAATCTATTTTTTTAAATTTAAAAAAATAGATTTATTAATAAGCTGAAAGATATAGTCGAAAGTTAATATAATATTAAAAATATAAAAACTAGTTTAGTCGATATTATAATAGTTAATAAAACTAAAATCTTTATGTTTATAAAAAAAATAATAATTTAATAAATTTATAAAATAATATTAAATAAGATTTATAGCTTAAATATAAAACTTATTAAAATTTACTATAAAGAATAATAACTTGTTAGTTATATATATAATATTAGAATATATATTAAATATAATCTATATTAGAATACTATTATATTCTTAATAAAATTTAATATTATCCGGCTAGACAGTTTTTAATATATAACCTTTATAAAAAATATATACTATTATCAGGTTATATAATAATAATACTAGAAAAACAAATATAAAAACTATTATTAATAAATCTAATAAAACTATTTAATTGATTTTTTAAAATATTAATTATAAAAATATCTAGTACTAAAAATAAAATATTATTAATGTAAATAATTATATAAAGATCTTTTCCGATAAATATAAAATAATCTATATAAAAATATTTAAAATTATTTATAATAAAAAAATTATAAAATATATTATATTATTTATATAGTATCTGCTTTAATTTATATAATAATTTAATAAATATATTATATATACTATTTTTTTAAAAGTCTTTCGGTAGTTTAATATATATTAATTTATATAACTTAGTATTAAAAAAGATTATAATAATATTAAAACTATATAATATGTAACCGAATATAATAATCAAAATAATAAAAATCTTAAAATTAATATTTAGAATAATAGTAGTATAGATTTTATTTATTTAATAATTTTTATTAATATATTAGTAAAAGTTTTTAATAATAAAATAAGCTTTATATATATTATTATACTTAATTTTTTTATATCTATTTAAGAAGCAGAAGTCAGAATTTATAAAAATATAAAATAATATAAAAAATATTTTATTTAATCTATTATTATATTTTTTAGTAGATAGTATTATATTATTTAAAAACTTTAATAAAAATTATAATATTAGTATAGCTAGTAAAAATATAACTAATATTTTATAAAATTAATTTTTTTATAATAAAAAAATTTTTATAATTTAAAAATAGATTTATAGTCGGCTGTATAGCTGTAATATTAAGAAATAAAATATATATAAAATAATTATTAATTAAAAATTTAGATAAAATATTAATATAAAGATTTAAATTATTATTAAAATTAATAATATAAAACTATAGTAATTTAAGTAAGATATAAAATAGTTTTTATATATAAATTAAATAATATAATAGTTATTAAATTATAGTTTTTATAGCTGTAAATATTAAAAATAAACTATTAATAATTAAATAGTTTATAACTACTAACTTATTATTAAAAATATTATTTTTAATAGTAGAAAATAATATATTAGAAATATTAGAAAATATATAATATATAATATTATTTATTATATTTAATAAAAATAATATATTAGTTTATTTATATCTAATAAGCTAGTTAGAATCTGAGTTACTAATCTTTTATTTTAAAGCTAAAATATTAGAAAACTTTATTTATAATAACTTTTAGCTTTAAAAAATATAATAAATAAAAACTAATAGTATATATTCTTTTAGTTAGTTCTTTCTATATTTAAAATACTACTATATATAAAATTAAAATTATATAAAAAAATAATTATAAATATTTATAACATTTATGTTTTATTAAAAATAATATTATATATATATAATTTAATAGATTTTAGTATTATATATTTTATAAACTAATTTAAAGTAGTCTATAAAACAGCTTTTTTATATATAATTCTTTAGTTTATTATAAGTTTTTTTAAAAATAAGATATTAGCAACAGCAGCTAAAAGATTTTTAATAAATAATATTAGATGATATACTATATAAAGTTTTATATAGTATTTTACTAATAAAATTATATATAAGCTAATTCTGAGTATAATTTACAGTAAGAATAATATAATTCTAAAAATAATAGAATAATTAATTATTAGCTATAATAGAAATATAAAACTTAATAAAATATCTATTTTTAATCTTAGTAATTAGATTAAAATTAAAATAATAATATAAAGCCGGGTTTTAAATAATATTTTATTTCTAATAGTAAATTATAAGTAAATCATATTTTAATATATTATTATTATAAATATACTTAATATTAATATAAAATAATATTTAAAATAGTTTTATGTTATAATAAACTTATTATAAATCTTACTATAGTTTTTAAAAAGAAAAACCCAGCAGTAGTAAAAAATATGATTTATAAAAATAATAAAATAATAAATATTAATCTAATTATATATAAGCAGTAGGCTGCAGATATTAATATATATAAAACTTTTAACTTAAACTTTCAAAATATATAACTTAATATATAATATTAGAAATATCTAATTCTTTCTATATAAATATAGTTTATAAATTATTAATAAAATATTTTTTTAATATTTAAACTAATATTATATTTTCTAAAAAATTATAAATTTTATAATCGAAGGTATAAGCTATATAATAATAAACTAAATAAATTCAAATTAATAAAATAACTAATTTTTTCACTATATAAATAGTAAGATTAATAAAAAATAAATAAGTTAAAATATTATAATAATATGAACTATAAATAATCTTATAGCTTATTATACTAGTAATATTTCTAAAATATTATTTTTTTTATAATAATATATTTTATTTATTAGCTATTTTTAATAAAATATATAATTTTTCTTATTATTATATATAATTAAATATCTAAACAAGCAAGCTGTTTATAAAAGATAAGATTATATAATAAAACTAGAATAAACTAATTATAGTTAATATTAAATCTATTAATTAAATTATTATTTTTATTAATAAGTTGAATAAAAATAATATATAACTAATAGTATAAAAAACTTTATTAATAGCTGTTTTAACCTAGTATATATAAAATATAAAGATTTAAAAATAATATTTAATATAACTTCTATTTTTTATAATTTTAGAATTAAATATTTATTTATTTATATAATTTAAACAGATATTTTTCTAAGTTATTACTATTATATTAAAATAAACTAATATAATAAAAATACTAAAAAAATTATAATTAATATTAATAATATTAATAATAAAAAGTTTAGATGATAGTATTATTTTTATTAATATAATTATTATATTAATATATATACTTATATTCTTTTTATTTAATTTTAATAAATACTTACTTAAAAAATAATTTTTATTTTATTAATAAAAAATATAAAATATTAAGTTTCTATCTGCAGTATTAAGTTTTTTATATTTAGATTAAATATTAAAATTTAATCATTTTTATTATAATTATAATTATTATATTTCGAACTATACTTTTTATTTTAGTTTTAACTACTATAATTACTACTACTATAATTAGAAATATTAATAATTATAATCTTATTATTAATAGTATATATAAATAATTATAAGAATTAATTTTTTTTAAATATATTTAAATTATATAAATTAAATATACACTAATAAGAATATAACAGCTTTTTTAAATATTAAATATTAGTTTATAATAAATAATTAAAGTACTATAATATTTTAAATTATTATAAAAAATTATCAAAGTTTAGTTTAGTTATCTATAATCTTAATATTATATAACTTATAAAAAATATTTATAAATTTTGTGGAGTGCCTGGCCTCCTATTGGCTGGGCAGCTCACTGTCTTAACCGGTAGTTTAGATAGATACTTAGATAACTGGAATTTATCTTTTTTTATACTTTTTTTAAATTATAAGCTTTTTTTTATTTATTATTCTTTCTTTTTTTAGAGTATTAATTTTATTAATATTTTATTAAAAGGCTTTATATTTATTAAATTCATATTATTTATAATATTTTTTCTATTTCTTCTAATCTCTGGATTTTTATATATATAGAAATAGTACTGCGGCCAGTTAATTAATAGCTGAAATATTTCTAATATATATTAAATATAAAAAATTAAAAAACCGATAGTAGAAATACTATCTAATATTATACTTAATATTAATAGAAATATAAAATTTTTTTTAATAAGCTTTCAGACTTTTTACTAGTCTTATTAATACTTTTTATAAATAAATAAGAATAGAATATCTAATTATATATTATTAAAATAAGCCTTTATTTTTATTATATAAAAGATTTTATTAATAAGATCTTACTATAATTAGCCCCGGGCAAGATATACTTTAATATATAAAAATAATAATTAATTTTAATTAATAAATAGCTTATAAATTTATTATTAAAAAATATACTTAAAAAATACTTGAACTAGTATTTAGAATTTAAATATATAAATAAGATTTTTACTACTATTTACAGAATTATTTATAAAAAAAATATACTTAAAAAATAAGCTATAATTATTAATTTTTTTTATTATAAAGCTTTTATAATATATAAAACTGTTATAATTTATTAATATATTTTAATAAAAATATTTAAATATCCGGGCTTTTAGCTGTAAGATTAATATCTATATTATTATTCTTTTTTTTATATTACGTAAAAAATAACTTTTTATTCTAGATAACTATATATAAGAATAATATTAGTAGAAATAATAATAGTTTTTATAGTAATATTAAGTTTTTTAATTTAGTAACTTACTTTAAAAATATTACTAAAAAATAAAAAATAAATACTAGTTATATAAATACAGCTCTACAAATATCTAAAAAAATAATAAATTAAAAAATATAATTTTAATAAATATATTAAAAAAAAATAAAAAAATAATATTATATAACTACTAAAAAAGCCAGTAAATAGTTAATCTAATAATTAATTTATTTAGATTTAAAGATTCTTTCTATATAAAAAAAATATATATATATCTTTTATAATAAATATAAATATAATATTAATTTATATTTTTATTTTTACTTAAATATTTATTTTTAGAAATAGAAACTATAGACCTATATATAATATTATAAATCTTTTATTATAAAAGAAAATCTTACAGCTATTATATATTTTTATTATATTAATATATTTATTAATATAGTTATTACCGGAAAGTCTAATAAAAAAAGCTATTTTATTATATAAATATAGAATTCCGGCTCTAAATATATATTAATACCGGATTTTAATTCTTTTATTAAATATAAAATATAAATATTTAAAAAAATATATTAATATATTAACTTTTTTAATAACTATAATAAAACCAAAGAATATAAAAAAATTAAAATTATATTTTAATATTAAAAATAATAAAGCTATTAAATTAATTATAAAAATAAATCATAGCCCCGATATCTTATATAGCCTATTATTAATAAAAAAAATATTTAATAATTATAATATTTACTAGTATATTAAAAATAAAAAAATTAAAAATCTTAATATTAGTTATATTATTAGATATATATAAAATAGTAAAATATTTATTATTAAGATATATAATAATAATAAACTATTTAAATATTTTTAACTTGCTGCTATTAATTTATATTTTTTATACTATTATTTAGACTATACAAACAAGCTAAAATTAATTACTATAATAAAAAATATTAATAATAAAATAGTCGGTAAGCCAGAATTCGAATATAAAACTTATAAAACTAAAAAATATATAAGAAAATATTATAAAAACTAATAATTAAAGAATAGAATTTATAAAATATTTAGAATTATAATATTTAGTAATTAAAGCTAGTAGATATAAAAAATAAAAAATATTACTTAATTTTTTTTAATTTATTTATTAGCTGTATAAAAGTCTGCTTATTAAAAAGTTTTAAAAATAAAACTAGTAATATATTAATTATATTTAATAAATAATATAAAAATATTATAAACTAGTATATTATTAAATAATATCTTAATAATAGCCGAAAATTTATAAAATTTAGAAAATAGTATAAATCTAAAAATATTATATATTTTATATTAGCTTTATATTATTACTATTAAAATATTTATATAAAATAATATAAAAAATATATTATATTAATAGTTAGAATAATACTAATTAATATTAGACTGCCGGAATATTTATAGCTAAAAATAGTTAGAATAATAGTATATTATTAACTATTTAGTTTTTTTAAATAAAAAATTACTACTTATATTAAAATAGCATATATATTTTAATATTAAGCTAGATATTATACTAATTAAATATTTATATATATATAATTATAAAGTTTATATTCTAATTAATCTAAATAATTTTTAATATATTAAAAAATATAAACTTAAACTATATATATAAATTAGCTATTTTATTAGTTATAAAAATAATTATAGTTATATATTTTATATTTATAAGTAAAAAACCAGAAAAGTTATATACTCCGATAGTATTAAGTTTTTTAAATAATATATATATAATAATAATTATAATAATAATATTAAAAATATTATATAATCTTCTACTAATTTTTTTTATTATTAGAAAATTAAGAATCTGTCTGGAGCAAGCCGCCGAAGAATAATAATAATCTAGTATTAATATAATTAATTATATATAAATAGTAAATAGCTTTATTAAATATAATTAAATTACTAGTTGATAAATAAGTTTAAACTTAGATTTTATTTTATTTTTATTTTTTAAAATATTTAATATATATAATTATTGAAAAGACTGTTGTAGACGCTTTTTAAGATTTATAAAAAAAATAATAAAAAAATTACTTTAATTTATAAATAAAAAAAACTTTTTAAGTTTTAATAGAGAGAGTTTATCTGAAAGTATTATTAATAATATTAAATATTAAAATAATTTTTTTTAAGTAAAGAAATCCGGCTGATTTCTTGAATAAGAATTATTTCTATTTTTATTATATACCAGAGAGAATAAAACTTAATATTATAAATAAGAATTACTTTGATTTTTATATAATAAATAATTCTGTTATATCTGTAAGTATACTATAATAATCTTAATACTATAAATTATTATTATTTAATATTATTATAAATAAAATCTTACCAAATTTTACTATTATAGTATATACTCCAGTGATAGTAAATAATACTAATTTATAAATTTAATTATATAATCTAATATAAATATATTCTAGTATTAAGACTAACATATTAATTGTTAATATATACTATTTTTATATTTTTAATTTAAATAATAATTTTTAAGAAATATTTAATAAATAAAGCAAGACTAAAAACTAGTATAACTAGTAAAATTCTTATAATAAATATAATTATAAATATAAAGAAATATTCTAAAATTATATTAAAAAAGATAATAAGTTTTATAATTTTATAAAATATATTATAATTATACTACTAAAAGATCTGTAAATAGAGCTGCTATATATACTAGTAACAGATACAAAATTATATAATATTAATATTTTATTAAAATTATATTAAATTATAATATTAAAAATATTTTAAAAACTAAAATAAACAGCAGTTAATATAACTATTAAGATTCTATAGTATATAATATCTATAAATTTTAATTTCTAAATTAATTAAAATCTCTAGCTGTTATTATTTATAGTTTAAAAAAATATATAAATAACTAATACTAAGCCTAAAGTAAGATACTATTTTTATAAAAATTATAAAATTAAATTATCTTAGATATTAGATTTTTTAAATGAAAATATATTATAAAATAGTCTGGTTTTAAGAATATATTTTAATTATATAATATAACCTTTTTATATATTAATAAAGTCTTAATTTTAAAAATATATAATATTATTAAAGTCTTTTTTTAATAGCTAAATTAGCTAAAAATAATAAAAATAAAATAAAACAATTAATAAAAAAAATATATTATAAAAATTAATAATAGTAAATAGATATAATATTTTAAAATAGATTAAATAGTCTATAGAAACTATTAACAGTCTGATTTTAATTTTAAAAATAATTATATTCTAGTTTTAAATAATATTATATTAAAACTTATAATTACTGCTATTATATTTTTTATAATTATAATATATCTAGTATAATATTATTATAATATATTTTAATACTAAATTTCAAAACTATTTTATACATATATACTAACTAATAAATGTTTATAAATTATTTAATAAAATTTAATATTTAAAAAAAATATTATATAGTTTCCGGCAAGCTATATTTCTTTAGAATAAAATAATTAATAAAATATTATATATATTTAGATTTAAATTATTAAAATAAGATACCTGCATCTATATTTATAAGAAAATCATTTTATTTTTATATATAAATAATTTTTTTTGCTGTATCTAATATAACAAAAATTAAAGCTATATTATATAAGTTTAAAAAAACTATATAATTAAAATATTTTAATAAATTAGTATAGTTTCTAGATAGTTTTATATACTAACAATATAAAACTAAAATAGTAACTATTAATTAGTAGACTTATATTAATAAATTTTTTATAGACTATAATATAACTAATTATTATATAAAAAAGATCTTTATAAACTCTGAATATTAAAATATACTATATAAAAATCTTAATCTTATTAACTTAAACTAATAGAAAAAGATACTAGAAGAACTAAATTAATTAGTAATAAAAATATATATTAATATTAAATATATTATATACTAACTTTAATATTAAGTAGTTTCTTTATAGTTAATTAATAAAAATATTATTAAATATATTTTATATTATTTTAAAAATTTTATATTTAATATTATATACAGCCGAGACTTTAATAAATAATTTAAAGTTTATATTAATATTTTATATATAAATAATAATAATATAAAATTTATAAAAACTTATATTATTATATTTACAGGATTTTCGGTATTATAGTCTATATATAAGTAAATAATTTTAGTAATTTTATTTATATTAACTAAATATATAATATTCTATAAGATATTTTATACTTTTTTATATAAATCTACTATAAAATTAGATTTATTTATTAATAAAAAAATAATTATATATACAGACTCTAATAATATAGTTAATCTTATTTATATATTTATAATTCTAAAACTAATATAATAAATTAATATTAGATTATTTTATACAAAAAATATATATTAGAATAATAAGATAGATTTCTAATATATTAATATAAAAAAAAATTTTATAAATAGTTTTACTAAACTGCTTTCTACAGTAAACTTTATATTATTTAAATATTTACTTAAATAGGCGATTTAAATATTATTTATATTATTTTATATATTTAGTAATATTACTATATAAAAAACTGGTTATATTTTTTATAATTATTTTATTAATAGTATTTATTAATTTTATTTTAAATAACTATTTCAATATTTTAATATTAAGAAAATAATCTGTCTTTTTTATTATAATAATTTTATATAGTTTAAATAGTTTTAGAGTATTTAGATCTTACAGCAAACTAAAAAAATATATAAAATATCTAGTCTTCTATTAACTAGACAGCTTACCGTCTTAACCGGTAGTTTAGATAAATATTTAAATAGCTGGAATCCATCTCTCTTCACACTCTTCTTAAATTTTATTAAAAATATATTTTAATTAGAGATATTATTATAGTATATAAATATCTATTTATTATATAAATAAATAATAATTATAAAGCTAAAAATCTTATAAACTTTTTAAAAGATTTATATATTTTAACTATTATATTATAGTTTTGAAAATATACTGCAGAGCTAGACTTATATATAATACTAAAAATAATAAAAATTAAATAATTTAATTAATTTTATTTTTAGATATTTATATTATATATATTTAGTAAAATGTAGTTGTTTTTAGTTTTAATAATATTATATTAAATATTTATTTAAATAGACAGATTTCTATTCTTTATTATTTAAGCTGCAGGAATTTAAATAACTTGTTTTTTAGATTTAGAATAAAAAACCGGTTTCTTAAAAATATCATAGTTATTTTAAAATAATTTCTAAATATTTAGATTTTTAGATTTAAGATAGTTATATAGATTATATTACTATATTAGCTAGTTAAACTAATTTTTTAATTTTAATATAGCTTTAAATATATTAATATTAAATAGATTTTTTAATAATATTATAATATAATATATAGCCACGCTGTTCGCGTAGTAAAAATATATAATTAGTTAATTTTTTAAATTAGTAAATACCAGATCTAAATATTAAGTTAGTTAGAATACCTCGAAGACTTTTTTATCTTAGTAAATATAAAAATTACTAAATAAAAATATAAAGAACTATTAATATCGTAGATATTGATATATATAAAAAGATTTTAATAAAAAAAATAAAAAAAATAAAGTTAATAAAAAATATAACTATAAAAGCTTATAATCTATAAAAAGAAATATATATATATTAATTAAGATAACTACAGCTATATAACTGGTTTTTTAAGAAATAATAAGATCTGAGATTATATGACCCCAGATATCTGTTATAATCTGAATCTAAAAATATATATCAAAACAGATATATTTTATAAAAAAGAATATTATTATTTTTTTAGATATACTACCTCGAGCTACCGTCTTCTGGCGGACTTCTTAAGCTTCTGTTTTTTTGTAATAGTAATAAATAATTAAGTTTTATATTATAAGTATTTATATATACATATGTACAATAGATCTACAATAATCTAATAGAGTTTTATATTTTAAAACCGGCTACAATCTAATATATCATTATGTATTAAAAACCATATAAATATAAAAATAAAAAATTATTAATAAACTTATTATTATATTTCTAAAATATAAGTATTAGAACATTAGAATATAATTCAGATAATAAAGAATAAATTATTTATTTTTATTATAAAATCTATTAAGATTACATAAAAAACTTAACAATAATCTATATAAGATATAAAATTTAATAAAATTAAATAAAATAAAATAAAAACTATTTTTTATATCTAGTATACATATTTTTTATAAAATAATAATGCTTTCATTATTATCTAATAAAAATTAAGATTTAAATATTATTTAATAATTTCTTTTAGTGTTTTTTATGAAGTTATTTAATATTACTAATTATATTTATTCCAAAACGATAAAATAATTTATTATTATTATTATTATTATAAGAAGAATTATCTACTAGGTAGTATTTAATAGAATTTTTAAAATTAATAAAACTTTTTAATTAAATATTATAAATAAAAATTTCTACTAAGATTTCCGAGCTTTGTAACTGTCTTTATATCTTCTATTTTTGTATCTTTTTATATATATAGTCTATAGCTTTTTTCTTATATTTCTATATTTCTATATATCTTTCTTCCATGTATGTAGATACTTATATTAATTAATTACTTTATTAATAAATATTAAAATCTTAAGATTTTTATATTTTTATATATAGCTGTATAGCTATAAGTTCGTAATATATTTAGTATAATTTTGGATATTTTTAGATATATTTTTTAAAATATTAAAATTAACTTTTTAAATATTAATATTTTTTTATTAAGCTTATATTTTATATACAAATAATATAAAAACTAGAATTCTGATTATTTTTTTTATTTTATCTTTTTATATTTTTTATTTATTTTTTATATATACTATATATACTGTATTTTTATATCTTTATACTTCGATTTTATAATATTACTATTTTTCTATATAAAAAGATATAAATATAAAAATACTAAAATATATAAAACTAGAATATTAAGTTATAATATATCAAACAGCTAATATATTTGACAGCTAAATAGAAATATAATATATTACATAATTTATATCATTAAAATTTTTAAATTACTTAAATCAGCTGATATAAGCTTTTATTTATTAAACTAAAATATCAACTATTTAATAATTAATAAGATTATTTAAGAATTCAGATATTTCACAGATCTTTTCTGGCGGAAGGAGTATATATATGTTAACTAGTTAAATAGCTAGTTTTTAATATTAATCTAAATAAATCTTATAAATATATAAAATTAAGATTAATTAGTCCTATATTATTAGAATTTTTAGAAAGCTTTATTTATAAATCTTTTTACATTAAGATCTTAAATATTAAAAAACTAAATTTTTTTTATATAGACTTTTTATAAAAAGATTTTAATAAAATATCAAAATATCTGATTTTCTAAAACTGTAATAATTTAGATAACTTTATTTTTTATATAAGTTTTATATATTTTTATTAAATCTAAGCTATATCATTTTTATAAGATATCTTTTTTTTGTTCTATTAATTATAATTAAAATATTATTTAATAACTCTGTATTTTTATATATTAGAAAATAAGTCTATACTTTTAAAATTAGAAATTCTTTTTATATTGATTTTCTTTTTTATATTTTTTTATTTTCAAGGCCATAATATCTCCAGAAATTTTATTATTTTTTTATTTAATAAATATTGACTCTTTATATAGTCAGATAGCAACAAATAGTCTAAAAGATCATAATCTAAAAAATATATTTTTTTACTTTTTATTAGATTTTTTTTTACTTTTGTTTTATAGTTTTATTACTTAATTAAGTTATATTTTTTAATCTCACTATATTTATACTAGCTTCTATAAAAATAAAAATTTAAAACACTAATATAAGAGCTGCTAATATAAGAAATACTAATATAATTATTATTAAAATATCAAGATTAAAACTTGTTAAAATATAGAAAAATAATATAATAAAAAATAAATAAAATAATATACTTTGATTATAATTACAGCTTGCTGATATTGTAATGACGGTAGAAAACATAAACTAATATTTTTGAAACTTCAAATAAAATTATAATTAATATAATTAAAAAAATATATAAGATATAAAAAACAGAGCTAATATAAAAATAAAATAATAAAAAAAAAATTAGTATAGTATATTTAGACTTTAAAGTTTAATAATATTGGTTATTCTTTTTATAGAAAAACAGACTAGTATTTTAAGTAATAAAAATATATTATATATTTTGAAAATACTAATCTTTTTATTAACTATAATAAAAATACAGTTTATATATATTAATAATCTATAATATAAATCAATATTATTAGTTATTTCTAAAATATAATTCTTAATTAGTATTTTATATTTGATAAATATAATATATATATATATATGTAGATATATATTTTTAAAAAATAAAATATTTAAGATTTTTATATTAAATTTAAGTTTAATATTATTCAAATATTTATTTATTTATAAACTATTGTAGATTATAAATCAATAAATATATATTAAAATAAATCTGTTTAAATGTTTATCTAAAATATTACATATAATTATAAAATCATATCTATAACTATTTAATACTAATATAAATATATTTTTATTTTAATTTTATGATTCGTATTAATTTTCTTTCATAAATTATTATAATAATTAAAATTTGTAGCTGTATAAACAGTAAGATATTTTTAATAGAAATAATTAAATAATAAATGAAGTATTTAATAAAAATATTAATATAAAAGTAATACTTATTATAATAATAATAATTAAAAAAATATTTTTAAAAGTTTTTTAATAAGATATATTAAATTTATTTTAATAATATCTACTAAAACCAGAATAACTATTACAACTATTAAAAACCTAATATCAAAATAATTATAATAATTATAATAATTATTTTTCAAAAACTTCTATATATTCTAGTATAATTATAATTAATATAATAATAATTTTAACTTTAAAAAATATTAGCTTATTAATATGAATATAAGTATTAATAATTACAATAATAATGACGATTTTTTTTAAAATAAATAAAATATATAAAAATAAAATAATCTGTAGATATAACTGTAATAATAATTTTTATATTTTAAATAACTACTTTTAGTTAATTATTTTTAAACCAAAAGAAAACTAAAAATATTAATATAAAAAATAATAAATAATAATAGTTAGAATCATATAAGTAAGTTATAAGATATATATTTAGTTTTTATTTAAAATAATAACTAATTTTAGTTATAATTATATACCATTTTAATTAATTTTATTATTTTTCATAAGTTTAATAATATATATTATAATTATAATAAAAACTATAACTATTATAAGAACTAAATTAAAATTTATTATAATAATTATTATAATAATAAATATAAAAACCAATATTATACTTATGGAGTGCCTGGCGTCCCATTGGCTGGACAGCTCACTATCTTAGCCGGCAGTTTAGATAGATGCTTAGATAGCTGAAATCTATCTTTTTTTATACTTTTTTTAGATTATAAGTCCTCTTTTTATTTGCTATTCTTTTTTTTAAAATATTAACTTTATTAATATTTTATTAAGAGGCTTTATATTTATTAAATCTATATTTTTTATAATATTTTTTTTATTTTTTCTAATTTCTAGGTTTTTATATATATAGAAACAGTACTGCAGCCAGCTGATTAATAATTAAAATATTTCTAATATATATTAAATATAAAAAATTAAAAAGCCGATAATAAAAATATTATTTAATATTATATTTAATATTAATAAAAATATAAAATTTTTTTCAATAAGTTTTTAGACTTTTTATTAGTCTTATTAATATCTCTTATAAATAAATAAAAATAAAATATCTAATTATATAATATTAAAATAAGTCTTTGTTTTTTTATATAAAAGATTTTATTAATAAAATCTTATTATTATTAGTTCCGGACGAGGCATACTTTAATATATAAAAATAATAATTAATTTTAATTAATAAATAATTTATAAACTTATTATTAAAAAATATATTTAAAAAGTATTTAAATTAGTTCTTAGAATTTAAATATATAAATAAAACTTTTACTATTATTTATAAAATTATCTCTAAAAAAAATATATTTAGAAAATAAGTTATAATTATTAGTTTTTTTATTATAAAATTTTTATAATATATAAAACTGTTATAATTTATTAATATATTTTAATATAAATATTTAAACATCTGGGTTTTTAGCTGTAAGATTAATATTTATACTATTTCTTTTTTTATATTATTTAAAAAATTATTTCTTATTTTAAATAACTATATATAAAGATAATATTAATAAAAAGAATAATAATTTTTATAATAATATTAAATTTTTTAATTTAGTAATATAAGTAACGTTAAGAATATTACTAAAAAATAAGAAATAAATATTAGTTATATAAATACAGTTTTATAAATATCTAAAAAAAATAATAAATTAAAAAATATAATCTTAATAAATATATTAAAAAAGAATAAAAAAATAATATTATATAGCCACCGAAAAGGCCAGTAGATAATTAATCTAATAATTAATTTATTTATATTTAGAGATTTTTTATATATAAAAAAAATAAAAAATATATCTTAGATAACAGATATAAATATAATATTAATTTATATTTTTATTTTTACTTAAATATATATTTTTAGAAATAAAAACTATAAGTTTATATATAATATTATAAAACTTTTATTATAAAAAAAATCTCGCAGCTATTATATATTCTTATTATATTAATATATTTATTAATATAACTTTTACTAAAAAATCTAATAAAAAAAATTATTTTATTATATAAATATAAGATTTCGGCTTCTAATATATATTAATATCAGATTGTAACCTTTTTATTAAATATAAAATATAAATATTTAAAAAGATATATTAATATA
Source organism: Aspergillus fijiensis CBS 313.89 (assembly GCF_003184825.1). NCBI lineage: Eukaryota > Fungi > Ascomycota > Eurotiomycetes > Eurotiales > Aspergillaceae > Aspergillus > Aspergillus fijiensis. The sequence continues at coordinate 690,122 of NW_024468985.1, forward strand.
TTAATTTTTCTAATAGCTATAGTAAGACTAAAAAATATAAAAAAATCAAAATATATTTTAATATAAAAAAATCAAAATATATTTTAATATTAAAAATAATAAAATTATTAAATTAATTATAAAAGTAGAGTATAATTTTAATATTCTATATAATCTACTATCAGCAGAAAAAATATTTAATAATTATAATATTATTTAATATATTAAAAATAAAAAGATTAAGAATCTTAATATTAATTATACTATTAGATATATATAAAATAATAAAATATTTATTCTTAAAATATATAATAATAATAAATTATTTAAATATTTTTAATTTATTACTATTAACTTATATTTTTTTATACTATTATTTAAACTATATAAACAAGTTAAAATTAATTATTATAATAAAAAGTATTAATAATAAAATACTTAGTAAGCCGAAATTTAAATATAAGATTTATAGAACTAAAAAAATATATAAAAAAATATTATAAAAACTAATAATTAAAAAATAGAATTTATAAAATATTTAGAATTATAATATTTAATATTTAAAGCTAATAGATATTAAAAATAAAAAATATTATTTAATTCTTATTAATCTATTTACCGGCTGTATAAAGATCTACTTATTAAAAAAAATTTAAAAATAAAACTAGTAATATATTAATTATATTTAATAAATAATATAAAAATATTACAAGCTAGTATATTACTAAATAATACTTTAATAATAGCTAAAAGATTATAAAATTTAAAAAATAATATAAATTTAAAAATATTATATATTTTATACTGGTTTTATATTATTACTACTAAAATATTTATATAAAATAATATAAATAGTATATTATATTAATAATTAGAATAATATTAATTAATACCAGATTATCGAAATATTTTTAGTTAGAAATAGTTGAAATAATAGTATATATTATTAATTATTTAATTTTTTTAAATAAAAAATTATTATTTATATTAAAGTAGTATATATATTTTAATATTAAACTAGATACTATACTAATTAAATATTTTTATATATATAATTAAAAAATCTATATTCTAATTAATCTAAATAAGTCTTAATATATTAAAAAATATAAATTTAAATTATATATGTACATCAGCTATTTTCTTAATTATAAAAATAATTATAAATATATATTTTATATTTATAAATAAAAAATTAAAAAAATTATATACTCTAGTAGTATTAAGTTTTTTAAATAATATATATATAATAATAATTATAATAATAATATTAAAAATATTTTTATATAATTTTCTACTAGTTTTTTTTTATTATTATAAAACTAAGAACCTGTCTGAAATAAGCTGCCGAAAAATAATAATAATCTAGTATTAATATAGTTAATTATATATAAATAGTAAACAGCTTTATTAAATATAATTAAGTTACTAATTTATAAATAAGTTTAAACTTAAACTTTATTTTTTTTATTTTTTAAAATATTAAATATATATAACTATTAGAAAAACTGTTACAGATACTTTTTAAGATTTATAAAAAAGAAAATAATAGAAAAATTATTTTAAATTATAAATAAGAAAAGAATTCTTTAAGTTTTAATAAAAAAAGTTTATCCGGAAGTATTATTAATAATATTAAATATTAAAATAACTTTTTTTAAATAAAAAAATCCGGCTGGTTTTTTAAATGAAAATTATTTCTGCTTCTATTATATATTATTAAAATCTAATTTTAAGATTTTAAATAAAAACTGTCTCTGCTTTTATTATATATTAGAAAAAATAAAACTTATTATTATAAGTAAAAATTATTCTAATTTTTAGATAATAAATAATTTTATTATATATATAAACATATTATAATAATCTTAATATTATAGATTATTATTATTTAATATTACTATAAATAAAATTTTATTAAATTTTACTATTATAGTATATATTTTATTAATAAGAAATAATATTAATTTATAAATTTAATTATATAATTTAATATAGCTATATTTTAGTATTAAAACTAATATTTTAATTATTAAAATATACTATTTTAATATATTTAATTCTAATAATAACTTTTAAAAAATATTTAATAAATAAAATAAGATTAAATATCAATATAGTTAGTAAGATTTTCATTTAAAAATATAACTTTAAATAGAAAAAAATACTTTAAAATTATATTTAAAAAAATAATAAGTTCTATAATTTTATAAAATATATTATAATTATATTAGTAAAAAATCTGTAGACAAAGCTGCTATATATATTAATAATAAATATAAAAATATATAATATTAATATTTTATTAAAGTTATATTAAATTATAATATTAATAATATTTTAAAAATTAAAATAAACAGCAGCTAATATAGCTACTAAGATTTTATAATATATAATATTTATAAATTCTAATTTTTAAATTAATTAGAATCTCCAGCTATTACTATTTATTATTTAAAAAAATATATAGATAATTAATATTAAGTTTAAAATAAAATACTATTTTCATAAAAATTATAAGATTAAACTGTCTCGAATATTAGATTATTTAAATAAAAATATACTATATAAATAGTTTAATCTTAAAAATATATTTTAATTATATAATATAACTTTCTTATCTATTAATATAATTTTGATTTTAAAAATATATAGTATTATTAAAAATTTTTTTAATAGCTAAATTAGCTAAAGATAATAAAAATAAAATAAAATAATTAATAAAAAAATATTTAATTTTATTAACTGGTTATTTAATATTTATATATTTTCTAGTAAATAAATATATACTATAAAAACCATCAACAGTAAATAAATATAATATTTTAAGATATATTAAATAATTTATAAAAACTATTAATAATTTAATTTTAATTTTAAAAATAATTATACTCCGGTTTTAAATAATATTATATTAGAATTTATAATTACTATTATTATATTTTTATAATTATAATATATTTAGTATAATATTATTATAATATATTTTAATATTAAATTCTAAAATTAATTTATATATATATATATTAATTAACAGGCCTCTATAAATTATCTAATAAAATCTAATATATAAAAAAATATTATATAATCTTCTGTAAATAGTATTTTTTAAAATAAAATAATTAATAAAATATTATATATATTTAGATTTAACCTGTTAAAATAAAATATTTATATTTATATTTATTAAAAAAATAATTTTATTTTTATATATAAATAACTTTTTTTTACTATATTTAATATAGCAGAAATTAAAGCTATATTATATAAATTTAAAAAAATTATATAATTAAAATATTTTAATAAGCTAATATAGTTTTTAAACAATTTTATATATTAAGATTATAAAACTAAAATATAATTATTAATTAGTAGATTTATATTAATAAACTTTTTAAAAATTATAATATAACTAATTATTATATAAAAAAGATTTTTATAAATTCTGAATATTAGAATATACTATATAAAGATTTTAATCTTATTAATTTCAACTAATATAAAAAGATATTAAAAAAAACTAGATTAACTAGTAATAAGAATATATATTAATATTAAATAACTTCTTTATAATTAATTAATAAAAATATTATTAAATATATTTTATATTATATTAAAAATTCTATATTTAATATTATATACAGCTAAGATTTTAGTAAATAATTTAAAGTTTATATTAATATTTTATATATAAATAAAAATAATATAAAATTTATAAAGATTTATATTATTATATATATAAAATCTCTAGTATTATAACTTATATATAAATAAATAGTCTTAATAATTTTATTTATACTAGCTAAATATATAATATTCTGTAAGATATTTTATAAAGCTATTTTTTTATATAAATTTATTATAAAACTAAATCTATTTATTAATAAAAAGATAATTATATATATAGATTCTAATAATATAATTAATTTTATTTATATATTTATGATTCTAAAATTAATATAATAGATTAATATTAGATTATCTTATATAAGAAATATATATTAGAATAGTAAGATAAATTTTTAATATATTAATATAAAAAAGAATCTTATAAATAGTTTTATTAAGCTGCTTTTTATAGCAGATTTTATATTACTTAAATACTTATTTAAATAAATAATTTAAATATTATTTATATTATTTTATTTATTTAGTAATATTATTATATAGAGAACTAGTTATATTTTTTATAATTATTTTACTAATAATATCTATTAATTCTGTTTTATATAACTATTTTAATATTTTAATATTAAAAAATAGTCTGTCTTTTTTATTATAGTAATTTTATATAGTTTAAATAACTTTAGAATATTTAGGCCTTGCAGCAAGCTAAAAAAAATATAAAATATCTGGTTTTTTATTAGCTGAATAGCTTACTGTCTTGGCCGGTAATTTAAATAAATACTTAGATAGCTGGAATCCATCTCTTTTCACACTCTCCTCAAGACTTATAAAGATAAAAATAAATATATAATCTTATTCTTTTTATTTTATAATAATAAATTTTATAAATTAGTACTAATCTATTGATAATTATTATTATATTATTTTTATATTTTATAATAAAATATACTAATATATTCTTTACATAATAATAGAAACAAATATTAAATTTTTGAAATTTATGAAACTATCAAAAATTCTCTATTTAATAATAAAATACATAAAGATATAAAGTCTTATTTTATTATAAATAAAAGCTATCTAAATTTAGAATTTAAAATATAAAAATAATAATATATCAAAAAAATCTTTTATTAATATCTCTAGATATTATACTATTTATAAGAAAAAATACTATATTAAAATATATTAAGGTTTTTGAAAATATATTTATTTTTACTAAATATAAAAAAATATTAATATTAATATATTTTATACAAGTCTCAGGAATTCTTAGTATACTTAGAACTAGTTTTAGGCCCGGATAAAGATGGTAGAAGAAATAGTATAAATAAAAACAGTAGAATAGTCTATATTTTACTACTAAATTAAAAATAAAAATATAGTTAACATATATATATTAATATTCTTATTATTACTACTACTATTACTATTATATGTATAGTTAATCAAAAGAAATTTTAGATTAAAAAATTTTAACATTTATAAATCCTTCTAAGTCTGTTATATTTTCTTATTATATATATTTTAAACAGTTTTAAACAGCCGATTAAAATACTAAGCTATTTATTTATATTTTAATAAGTAATTATTTCAATAATTAATTAGTACAGCTAGCAACTAAAATATATATTGTAATTTAAAGATTCTAACTAACTAGTTATAAAACTATAAAATATTCTTTTTATTTTTTTTATATTTATAAAATATGGTTATAACTGTTCTAAAGAAATCTGCTATAATTAATCTTTTATTACTATTATTACTATTATTATTATTATTATTATTATTATTATTATTATTATTATTATTATTAATATTATTATTATTATTATTATTATTATTATTATTATTATTATTATTAATACTACTGCTGCTGTTATAAATATTTTTTTATCAATATTAAAAAACTACTAGTATTTATATTCTAAAAGTATTAAAAGACTTTGTTGTAAATAATATAAAGATTTATAGCTTAGAATATTTATTATGAGCTTTAATAATATAATCCAGCAGCTGTTTCTTTTTATTTTTTAGTCTAACTATATTTCCGTACTAAAATAAATAATAAATAATCTTTATAGAATATCAATAACTATATAAAATAAATAGTACTTATACTATATATACAGCTAAAGATTCTTTAAAAATTATATAACTATATTTAATTCTTTCGGATAATTTTATATTAAGTATATTATATATAGTAAGATATTATAATACTTTCTATATTATGAATAAAGTATATTATATATTTTAAAAATTTAGTTAAAAATTATTAATAATTATATAATCTTTTCAAGGAACCGCAAACAGTATTGAAAAAAAAAGAAAAAAAACTAGAAAAAAAAGTTACTGCTGCTACTACTACTAATAAAATTAATTATAAATTTTTTTATTAATAATAAGAAGTCTATAGTTCTTATTATTTATATTTTTATTACTACCTATATTTTTTTACTATTATTTTATTTTTAGTTTTCTATTATAATCTGGCTAATACAGCTAATATATAAACTGTATAAATATTAGTATAAATATTTATATTTATTATTATTATTATATTTGTTAAAGCTATTATTATTATTATTTATAGAAAAGATTTTATATATTATATATATACCCGCGAGGCCGAAAAAACTTAAAAAAAATTTAAAATAATTAATAATATTCTTAAATATAAAACTAAATTTTCTAATATTTCTAATACTACTATTTTGCAAACTATTAGTTTAATTTTAAAAAGTTTTAATATTAAAAAACTATTACTGCCGCCGCTACCGCGGGCCCTTAAAAAGAAATATTAATCTTGTTATAAAAAATAAAAAAAAATTTTCAATATTCCAGGCCTTTGTTCCGAAAAAAAAATATATAAAAAGTTTTCTATTTTTTTAGAAACTATTTTTAGAATTAGTTATGTTTGAATAAATTATTAATTATTTATTCAGTCTATATATTAATTATAATATAGATTTTTATAACAGTATAAATACTAATATTAATTATAAAAACTATTTATAGAGATTTTTTTTAATATATTATATTTTTAGTTATTAGAATATTTTATAATTAAAAAACTATTAGTCTAATTATACTTATAGAAAAGCTATATTCAACTAGTTATAAAAATATAAAAAATTGAAAATTAGTTTTTATAGTTTATAAAATCTAATTTTAAGCTTTATTTACTATTACTATAAAATATAAACAGACCGGAAACTAATATTATAAAAAAAGAAAGAATAATCTATAAAATTAAGTACATAATTTGAGTATAATTATTTATTAAAATAACTATTTTAAGTAAATAACTATATATAGTTTTAATTAATAATTATATTTTTTTGTATAAACTTTTATAGGTTTATATATTTTATAATAAAATAATAAATATATTTAATATTAATTATAAACTATAAAAATTATTTATTTAGTAAAAAATACAAACTTAAAACCGGTCTATAATTATACTATTAGAAATATATACTTATATAAAACTTTTGTATTATTTATACATTTAATAAATAATAAAAGATTTATATAACCGTAAAACTTTTAATTATAAAATAAATTATTTAATTAGATAATATGTATTTTATTTTATAATATATTAAACAGCTGTTTATTCTTATAAAAATATAAAACCCAGAATTCCAGTTAAAAAAAGAATTTTTAGAAATAAATAGTTATACTATTATTATAACAGTTTTTTTTATAACCGGTAGTATTTATATAAAACTATTACTAAAAACTATAATAATTTTATTAAACAGTTTATTAAAGTATTCATAAATATTTCCTAAAATATAATATATAATTTTTAAAAAAAATAATATAATATGGAAATCTTTTTTTTAATTAGAAAATCTATTTTATGAAATTTATTTGTAAGAAATAATTACTATATAATATTATTTATTAATATCTTGTTAACCGTTAAAAACTTCGAAAAATAAGATAAATTATATAGTTTTCAAAATATTAATAAAAGCTATAATTCTAAAAAATATTGTATAAAAAAATTTTTTTTTTAGATGGTATAAACAGCTATATATTATTTTATATAAAAATATCTTATTTATATTACTAGTTTCTTAAAAAAAATAAAGAAATATATTATTTTTTTTAGTATTATAAATAGCTGTATAAACTTTCTATTAAAACTTAATTAACTATTTTTTAATTTAATAATAAATTAATTAAAATTAGCTGATTAATTAGTTTTTACTAGTATTATATTAGCTATATAAATTCTCTTTCAATAGTTAACTAGTAATAAAAAATTATAATCTAATAAAAAGCAGCTGTTAGTATATGAAGATTCTATAATATAAAATAAAATATAGTTAAGTTTATAATCTAGTATATTAAAAAAATTATTTATTTAAATAATAATATACAAAGAATTATTAGCTAGTAAGATTTTATATTTATTTTCTAATATTTTCTAAAACTAATAGATTATTTAAAAAACTATAAACTAAAACTATAATAAATAAAAATTCTAAAATTAAACTAGTTATCAAAATTTTAGTTTTATTAAATTTAAAAACTATTTTTTATTATTATCTAACAGTTCTAAAGTCCGATATATAGTTCAAAAAATAAAATATAACCAGTTATTTATAATATATAAATTTTTAAAGCTCATAAAACCTTTTTAATAATTAATAAAAATTATATATAAAACTATTAATTTATATTAAAATTATAATAATATATTCGCCTTACTATAAAAGTCTTTTAATAAAGATATTAAAATTATTTTGATATATTTTATATAAAGTATTATAATATACTAGGATATAAATATATTAGCTGTTCCGATTATATATAAACCATTTTCATATTATAATAAAAAAAGCTATTAAGTTATTATTTAATAGTTTTAAATAATCTATTATATTTTATATAATACTTTTATGAAAAAACAACACAGCCTGCTAACCGAATAAATAAACTCAAAAAGATTTATTAAAAAATATCTTTTATAAATAGAAAATTATAAAAGTTTTATTATAGCTTCTATAAAACTAATAAAACAGTTTTTAAAATACTACTTATATTTATTATTAAAACTACCTTAGAAAATTATTTAATTCGAATTTTTATATAAATATATAGTAATATATTTATTTCTTTTCATACTATAGCGGATCTGTATATTTATATAATAATAGAATATATAAAATAAAAATAAATTATATAAAATTATTTAGATATTATTTAGTAAGATTTTATAGTTCTTAATATTTTTTATAAAATTTATCTTAGTTTTATAATATTTCTAATATAGTAGATGGCTATTCTTAACTAATAAAATATTAGATTATAAAAAAATAAAAAACTATTTTATATACCTACTATTCTTATTATAATATAAGATTTTAAAATTATTTTATAATTTATAAATATTATAAATTATATTAATGTAAATAAAATCTGAAAGTTTAGACTTAATTTCCGGATTTAAAGTTTTTATAAAAACTATTTTATTAATTACAGCTAGATTAAAAAACTAATTATAATTTATAAAAAAAATATCTAAATAATAGTAAAAAAAACTATATTTTTAATATTTTAAGATTTAAAAACAGGCCGGTGCAGGTCTAAAAATAATTTTATTTTTAATTTAAATTATTAATTTATATTTTTTTAATTTAAATATTTTAATTATTTAATCCGGATAGCTGTTAGCTGTTTAATTAAAGAAATTTATTAATTTAAAACTAATAGAATTAGCTGTAATAATAATAATAATTAATAATAATAGATTATTTATTTATATAATAGTTATTATATATTAAAATAACTATTATATATAACAGAGACTGCTAATATATCTGAATAATAAAATAATTCTATATTTTATTTTTCTTATAGAAATAGAGCTCTTAATATAAGTTATAAAATTTATAAAATTATAATATAAATTAAACTATAATTTTTTTAATAAAACTATATTTAGTTTAATAAAACTATATTTAGTTTAATTTATTTTATTTTATTATAGTTTAGATATCAATTAAATACTGCTATCAGAAACAGCTGGTTTATAAAAAATATTAAACTTTTTATTATAAATAAATATTTAATAGAAATAAAAAATATAAATAGTTAGACAACCGGCTACAGTCTTATTTTTTATTTTAATTATTATTATTTTTAGTATTATTAAATCCCTTTTTTATAAAACTATAAGTTCTAATACTAACTAGTATTCTTATATAAAAACAGCAAAATATAATATAAAACTAAATATAATCTATCAAAAAGATTAATTTAAACTAAAAAAAGCTGGATCTTATTTTTATAAAATTATAAAAAAATATTATAAAATATATTATATTTATAATCAGTTTTTATATCCGGAATAATTACAGCTATTATAACCAAGATAAAAATATTATATTAATATTTATTTACTTTTTTTATAATTAATTTAATTTAAAAGACTAGTACTATTTATATAAATATTAAATAGTTTTTAATCTTAAAAAACTACTTTCTAACAGTTATATAAAAATAAATATATAGATTAACATATTTTAATAACTTAATTAACTAGTTTAGAATATACAATTAAAAAGTAAAATTATATTAGGTTTATATATTACTATTGAATCTCATACTATAAAACTATATTTATATAAACTATAATTTATAGCTGTTATTATTTAAAAAAAATTATAAAAATAAAATGGTTTATTTATAATATTAAATAATATAATCCCACCGGCTATATAAATATTAATATAATAATTAGTTAATATAAAATATAATATATTATTATAATGGTAAACTCTTTTAATAAAATATAAAGTATTTAAATCTATTAGATCTAATAGATTTTATAAAAATAAAAAATATATATAAACTAAAAGAAATACTATACAGCTTTTTATATAATATTTTAAAAACTATAGCATAGTCTTAGTTAATTTATAGTAATATTTAAAAGCCTAGTATAGTATTTTATAATTAGAATATAGTATATTTATACAGCTGGGATTATAAATTCTAATAATATTAAAATATAACAACCAAACGTAAAAAGATAACTATTAAAAGAAAATTAAAAAACTATTTTTATTTATAGAAGTAGTTTTTATAAATATTTAAAATAGTATTTTTATAATTAATAATAATATAGAAAAATAATTTTTAGTTAAGTAAAGTAGTATAAAACCGGTATAAGATTTTTAAAACTTATTTTAAAAAAAAGAAAATAATTAAAAAGATTATACAGCTCCGGAACTATCTATAAAAACTTTTATGTAGATTAAATATATTAGAACTAGTTATCAATATTATAAAACTTATTATTCTTAATAGTTTTTTATACTACCGGCTTATAAAACTAGTTATAAATATTATAAATCTATTATTTTTAGTAGATATTTGTACTACGAGATAATAAAACTAGCTATAAATACTATAAAGTTTATTATTCTTAGTAGTGTTTTTCTATTACCAGTCTATAAAACTAGTTATAAATATTATAAAACTTATTATTCTTAGTAAATATCTATATCGCGGGGCTATAAAATAGATTATAAATATAATAAAACTTATTATTAGTTTTATATAATAAGAACTATAGTAGTAAAGCTAAATAATTAAAAATATTAAAAATATAATATAATAAATAAAAAAATTATATTTAATAATTAAAGTAAGTTTTATATATTTTATAGTTATATAAACAGTCCAGAATTATAGCTGTAAATATATTAAAAAATACTATAATTTAATAGTCTTAGAATAGAATTATTTAGAAAATATAAATTCAGATAAAGCCGTACAGCACAAAATAAATAATATAAAATAATAAATAATTAGTTACAAAAGCTATAGAAGCTGTAGAAACTATATAATTTATAAGAACTGTAAAAACTATAAAAACTATAAAAACTATAAAAACTATAAAAACTATAAAAACTATAAAAACTTTAAAAACTATAAAAACTATAAAAACTTTAAAAACTATAAAAACTATTAAAACTATAAAAACTATAGAAACTATAAAAACTATAAAAATTATATAAACTATATAAACTATAAAAAGTTTAGAAATAGAGTAGAAAAGAAATAGTTTAAGAAAAAGCTATATATAATATATATATAAATAACTGTAGAAAAACTATAGCTCTATATATTCTAATAAAAAAAGATATAAGAAAATGATATAAAAAAAGTTAAACAGAACTATAAGAGACTAGAAATAATTTTTTTATATAATATAAAAACTCTTCTATAATCTATTTCATTTAAAAAAAATAACTGTAAGATTAGCCCGCTATCTAATTTTATAAATAAAACTTTTCTTTCGGAATAACTTTTTTAATAGGATTTGGCGTATTGTAAAAATAGGTCTAAAAATCTAATAAATAGTTAGATTTATAATTCTAAAATAAATTCTTAAAAATATTAAGATTTAACTAAGTTATTAATTTTTAAAGTTTAAATCTAAAAAACTGTATTTTCGTATGATATATAAGATATAATAAACTGGCATTATAATAACAAATCTTAATAAAAAACCAATTTTTAAATAACATATATTTAAATATAAAATATAATTTAATTTTAATTAATAAAATCTTTATTTGAAATATTAAAAATATTAACTTTTATTTTATTAGTAAAACTATTTATATTACTAACATTAGTTTTACATGATAAAATAATTAATTATTTAAATTATATAATAGAGTTTTTCGAAAGTTTGAATAAAGTATAAGATTTTAAGCTTAATTAATAAATAATCTTCTTAAGAAAAATTGATAAATAATCTAAATAAAACTAGATAAATCAATATTTTTAAAAATAGTTTTAAAAATTCTTTCTATTTATAGCTAGTAATCAACTAGTATATTATAATATTTATATTAATATATAATTATTTAGATTAATTAAAATAAATATGTTTAGACTAGTAAAATTATATTATGATATTTTAAATATAGAAAGCTTTTTAAAATAAGATTTACAATTACTTCTTTTCGCAGTATAATATTAGTAATAATATTTATATTGTTTTAAAATATTGGACTCTTTAGTTAATTAGAATATATAAAAGAATATTCTATACTTTTATTAAAATAAAGTAGTTTTAGATATATAATATTTAATATAATAATAGAATTAGTTAATTGAACTAAGAAAATATTTAAAATCTAAAATCTTTGGAAATATAAGATTTTAAATAATTTTAATTTTATGTTTTAAGTATAGCAAGATTTAAAGTATTAACTATTTAACTAAAAAAATAACTAAAAGAACTTATGTATATTTTAAATAGTTTGAATTTTAGATTTATATTTTTAGAATATCAAAAAGAGTAGATATATATTTGATAATAATATTTATATATATTAAAGCTAACAATAAAATTATGAATATAAGTACTTATTATAATAAGATTTATAAAATAGTTTTAACAATAAATTTATTTAATATTATATAAAAAATATAACTAATAAACTTATAAATATAATACAAAAGATTTTTAATTAGAGTAAATAACTACTATAATAAAGTTTTAATAAAAATAATATATAATATTAAAGATAGAGATATGAAAGTATTTTTTAAATATACAAAAAGTTATATTCTGAATTAAAACCAAATCTAAATCGATTTTATTTTTTTATTTATGAAACATAAATTAATAATAATACAGTTTGTAAATATATTATTAAATAACTTTTATATAATAAATATAAAATATAGAATTAATATATATATTTTAGTAAATAATATCTTTTCAGCTTTATATAATAAAATAAATATTTTATTTATAATATTATAATCTTTTTAAAAAAGTCAATTAATATAAGACTTACTAACATAAGATTATTATTTATTTTTATTAATATATATAATCATTAATATTTAGATATATTAGTAGTTTCGATATTAAAACTATCAGAACAGATTTCAATATTAAAAAGTATAATAAAATCTATAAGTTCTTTCTGGTAGCTATTTTTATATATGGTTATACTATTTAAAAGTAAAAGACTCGGAATTACCGGAGTTAACTTTGAAAAATAAAGAATATTTACAATTAATAATAAATAAAATATTAAAATTAATAATTAATTCAGAGATACATTATATATAATTAGAAACAATAGATAAAGAAAAACACAGATTAATATATAAGATTATTAATACTTTTATAAATAATATATATGATAATATATTTATTACTTATTAATATAATAAAATGGATTCTGCAACTAATAATAACCGGCTTAAATAAATTAGTAATAGTTTTAATAAAAAAGCATATATTAAATATATATAAAAGGAATATACTAGTATAATTCTTAGATTAAAAATATAATTAATATTTTTAAAAATAAATATAGTTTTAACTAATATATATTTTTAAATATAAGAGAATAATAACTTGTTTTATAATATAAATAAAGATTTTAATATAATTAGAATAAATAGATATTTTTATTAGACAAGAATGTTTAATAAAATAAATTCTAATAGCAAATAAAATATATTTATAACAACATACATTACTTCAATACTTGAAAATATAAATCTTAAAAATAGTATACTTAAATAAATTATAATAAAAACTAATATTTTTATATATCAAAATAGTAATATCTTGTAAATCTTAATATTAGAAATATTATAAATAAATTTAGTATTATTAATTATAAAAAAACAGCTAGTATCTTATATAACATACGGAAATATTAACCTTTTGGATTTTAACTTTAAAAATCAATAACTCAGTCATTTGTTAATATCTTTGAAAGCTTTTTGAATATTTAGAAATATAACTATTTATTAGACTTTTTAAATCTATTATTAAAATGTTTAATCCCGGACTAGAAAAGCTATTCCAACAAAACAATTTCTTTCTTAGAATTAAACAGCACGCTAATTTTCTATTTGTTTTTTTATAAATTAAAGAACTTCTAAACATAAATTAAAATTATATAAAAAAATACTTTCGGGCTCTTACGGTCTCGTTTAATATTTTTTAAATTATTTTTTTGTATTCTTTTTATTAAGATATATGGATCTATACTTCTTCTATAATTAATAAAATATATTATATATATAAATCAAATTAATAAAACCCTGTGGCAACCACCAAAATTATTTCTACTCTCGTCCTACCGCGGCGACAACTATAGAAAACAAATCTATATATTAAATTATTTTTATAAACATTTTTAAGACTATACTTGTCTGTATAATAATATAATAACTAAAAAGTATATTTATAAATATTTTATAGTTTTAGTTTTAAAATCTATAAATTTATATATCTGTTTTACTAGTTATAATTAAGTTAGTATAATACTAAAAAAAATAAAAACTTATTATAACTATTTTTTATTTCTAAACTAAAAACTGATTTTAAAATCTATATATATATTTTTTATAATAAAGCTAAAAGATTCTTATAAGTTACTAAAATCTAGAAAAATATTTAAAATATATTTATTAAGCTTATATACTTCGTAATATTTTTCATAAAAAATATAAAATATAAATAAATAGTTTCTAAACTAGATTACTAATAAATTAAAATAAATTAAGTCTATAATTATAGACTAAAATAAATATTAAATAAATATATTCTATATATTATAAATAGTTTTTAATTTAATTTATATAATTAGTAGTATTAAGATCTTTATATTAAAATAAATTATATAATTATATTAGAATATAATTTTTTTATTATATTTTTCGGGTATAAAATTCTTACTAATTTTAAACTAGATATATAAAATTTTAATTAATATATTTCTAGTTTTAAGTAATATCTGTAGTAGTACCAGTAATAATCTAACTATATTAGTTTTTATTTCTAAAAAGAAGCTTAAAATTATAGTTTATTATATAAATTATTACATTATTAATTTTCTTTAACAGAATCCGACTAAACTAATTAATAAAACTAACTAGATATTATAAAAATTTATAAATTTAAAAATCTTTTATCACGTCTTTTCAGCAGACATAATATTATTAAATAATAATATTTTTTTATATACTAATATTCTAAAAAAATATAGTTTAACTAAGCTAGATAATTAATTAATTAATATATTTAATAAGAAACTCAAGATCTATTTATATATTTATAGAATAATTATAAAAAAATAAAAGATTATTAAAAATCTTAAAAATCTATCCGCAAGAATTAAAACTAATAATTATAATTAATTTATTATAATATTTACTAAAATTATTTAGATTAGCTGGCTTTTCAGCAGCTATAAAACTAAAAAACCTTATAATCTAAATTAATTATAGAATTTAATAATAATTATATTATACTGTTATACTGTATAAATTAATATTTAATAATAAGAATTACTACTATTTTTATTATAATAAATATTATAAGATCTAGTAGTATTTTAATTACTAGATATATAAATATATTATCCAATATTATAAATAAAACTCTATTTATATATATTATATATAGAATTATAATTCTAAAAACTATTTATAACAAAAAAACTATATTATTATTTACTATACTATTTATATATAAAATAAGAATTTAAAAAATAATTATTTTATTTATAATTATAACTATTTTATAAGAACTAAAAGATTTAAAAAAATCTACAGCTACTAGATTAATAATTTATAATATTATGAAACTATCTATTAGCTTATTTTAAAAAACATAAAGTCTAGTATAGTTTTAAAATCTAATAAGAATCTTAAGCCCGAGTCTAAATATTTACCGAGAATCTTAAAAAAACAGATCTCAACCTGTATTAAAAAATCTAAATCTAAATTAATTTTATAACTATATAAAACTATTAGTAAGTTTTAAATATAGTCTAAATTATAATTTAATAATAAAAAATAAAAATATTACTATTTAAAAAAATTTATAGTAAGAATTATAATATAATAAAAACAGATATTAAGATTATTTTAATATTATTATTTTTAGTAAAAACTAAAAGCCTATAACTATTAGCTTTTAGTTTAATTATCTTTAAAACTATTAATATATAATAAAAAAAATTTAATCTAAGAAATAGCTAATATACTAGTAGAAAATTATTATTTAAAAATAAATTTAATATAATAAATAATACTATTAAATTTTTCTAATAATAATTAGTCTATTATTTATTCTATAAACTAATTTTTATAGTTTTTATAACAAAATAGCTTTATATCTTTTTTAATAAAAAAAATATAGAATTATAATTTCTTAATAGTTTAAAAATCCGTGATTAATAATTTAGTTAATCTAATTTTAATATATTTATAAATTTTTTATAGATATTTTTATACTTATTAATAGTTGTATTCGAAAAATATTTTAAATCTATTATATATTTATATATATATTAACCGGCAAATTAATTTTAATATATAATTAATCTATTTTATGAATCAGAATCTAAATATATTTATGTTTAAAATTCTAGATTTTAAACTAATTAATATTTTTAATATATATAATTAGGACCGGTAGTATTCCAGGAATATAATTTTCTTTATATTAAATTAAATAATTTAATTTAATTTAAAAAATCTCCGGCTGTTATTATATTCTTATTAAAAATTTTAATTTTTATTATTTATTTTAGAATCATAAAATCTATATTTAGCTAGATATTAGTATTAATATTTTTATTAAACTTATTAAAAATTATAATATAAAGCTGTTTATTTCTACTAATATAATAATTTTTAATAACTATACTAGTAAAATAAATACTTAAATAATTTTATATCTATTATAGATTTTTACTAAAATAATTAACTAGTTAATTAGCTACTATATATATAAAAACTAATATTTTATTATAAATTATATATTAATTACTATTAGTTTTAATTTTATTTTATAGTTTATATTAATTATTATTTATTTATAATAATAAAAAACTAATTAAAACTAATTTATTAAAATATTTATTATACAAAACTAGATTTTATTATAGCTAGAAACTATTACTAATTTTAATATTATAATAAAAGATTTTATAAACCATCTAATTAAAATAGCTAAAATTACTATATTAAAACTTATTTTAAATAAATACTTTTAATTAAATTATATTATAGTTTTTTAGACTTTTTATTATTATATAATAGTAGCCTGCTGTTATATAACTATAATATATAAATATAAAAATTATAAAAAATACTACTAGTTTTATAATATTTTTAATTATATAAATAATAAAATAGTCTAATAAATCTACTATTCTTAGATTAAAAAAACTATAAAATCTATCTAAGATTAATAGAATCTAGTAAAATAATATTAAGCCTAAAATATATTAAAATAGATTGATATTTTTATATTCTAAATAAATAAATATAAGTTTATTATCTTAGAAACTAAAATCTAAGTTTTAAGAAATATTTTATTTATTATATTATTTAATATTAATTTAAGTAATATTAAAAGCTTTAACTATCTAAAAAAATATTTATAAAAATTTTATTTATTTTTAGAAAGATTAAAATTATTATTAATTATATTATATTCTTCAAAATTTTCAGGTTTAATACTAGTTTTAATATAGCTCTATAAAGAGCTCTTTTAATAATATTTTTTTATAATATATTCTTCTAATATATATCTCTGACTGGGCTATTATTTAAAGTATTTTTATTTTTTTATTATTATTATTATTTATAAATCTAAAAAAACTAATTATAATAATCCGAAGATCTATTAGTCTATTATACTATTAAATAATTTAAATAAGATTTTAAAAACTATAATAACAGCTTAATTAAATTATTTTTTAAAATAATTTAGATTTTTTTAAATAGTTATATTAGTAGCTGCCGGAACTATTTAATTAAATATATTTTTTATTTTTTATTAAAATAAGTTTATATAATTTAATAAACCGGTTATTAAATAACCAGTCTGCTTATACTTGATATATATAATATTTTTAATAATATTACTTTTTACTATTTTATTTATAATCTATACAAGCAGTATATACTATAGATATTAATTAACTAAATAAATAGCTTTTTTTAAAAAATTAATAATTCTACTTCTATAGAAAAACCTTTTCGGAATATTTAATTTTATATAAATATTTTTTTAGGATTTTCTATTTTATTAATTTTTTTAATACTATTTTTATTAAAAACATTTATACTGTATTTTTAGGTTTTTTTATTACTATATATATTAATAATCTTAATATTATAGTTTAAAACAGGTCTACTAAAATAAACTATTATTAATTAAAATATATTTATTTTATATATAAAAAATAAAAGATTATATATATCTTCCTTTTTATTTCTACAGAATATAAACTAATTTATTTTTAAAAAAATTATTAAAATATTTTTAAGCTAACCAGCTTGGTAGAGACTTTAGTTACTATTTAAAAAATAATAATTAAATCTACTTTAATATTTTATTATTTTAAAATAATTTTAGATTATAGTCTTACTAGTATAATTTATATAATATATTATTAAATTAAAATAGTTTTATTAATTTTAATTTTTATTTTAATTATCAGCTTTATATAAGATATTAATATTTTATATTTATATAAAATATAAACTGTTATTCTCTAGCTATAAATATTCTATAAATATTTTATATAATAAATTAAAGTTAAATATAGCTTTATCATAATTTAGAAATATCTAATTTAAACTATAAAATTAATTGAAAAATAGATTTTTATTTATATTACCGGTATTTTTTATATTATTAAAAAGCTTGTTCTAGCAGCTTATTTTTATATTTTATTAATAATAATAATTTTAAATCTTAAGATTCTTCGGATTTATTTTTAAATATATATTTTTTATTTTGTACCCAGATTTAGACTATTTAGATTTTATTTTTAATTAAGCCGAAGTTTTACTATTAATAAAAAAATAGTTTAAAATAAAATATTCTATTTCTACTATTACAGCAGTTTAAACTTAGATTATTAATTAATTTTTAGAATTTTAAAACTATCTAATTTTAGATAATATTTTTATAATAGTATTTTCTAAATATTATTATTATTATAGCTATTAAAAATAATATTATTAAAAAATATACTAAAGTCTTTTAAAGAAATATTTTTTTAGTATATACTAATAAAAATAATATTATTTAAAATATAAATACTACTATAATTTCTAATCTAGATATTAATACTATATGTTTTAAAATTTTTATAATATAAATGGTATATATTACTAAAGTTAATAGTATTTATATAATTTTAATATATTTTTAAACTATATTATTACTAAGATTAAATACTATTATAATAATTTTTATTAATAATTAAATTATTATTTAGATTTATAAGACTTCGAAGAGATTTTTTAGCTAGAAATATTTTTAAAAGATTATTAAATATTTTAAAGCTTTTTATAATAATTAAAAAGTCTGTTTATAATAGATTCCCGGTTATATAAAATATATAATAATAAATAAATTAATAAATTTACTAAATAAATTGCTAAAGTAGTATCCGATCTGTTTTTTAAAAAAAGAAATATTTAAAAAGCTATTAAATAAACTAAAACTATTTTTAAAAAATCTAAATATAATTAAGCTATTATTAAGGCCAAAACCGCAGCTGTATAATTAAAATCTAAACTAGATTTAAAAATATTAATTTTTAAAATTATTATTTTTAAATAATTTAAAATCTAAATTAAAAAATATAAAAGTTTATATAAACTACTACTTTTCAGAATATATTTATATATCTTATTATTTTTTTATTAAATATAGTAGTTTTTTATTATATAAAAATTTATATAAAACTGTTTTAGTAGCTTTTATTTAAATATAAACTTAAAAAATTAATCTTAAAATATATTTTAGCTAATTTATTTTTAAAACTAGTATTAACTACTTTTATAGCTTAGAGAAATATTTAATATATTATATATTATTTAATTACTTTTGGTATATAAACCTGCGGAATGATATACTATAAGTATTATTATAAAAAATCTTACTTTTCTAGATATTTATAAATCCGGAATAAATAAAATATATAATCTGATTTTTATTAAATACTAAGATTTTTATTCAGTTTAAGATTTTATTAAAAGACTTTTAAATAATCTAAAAATCTAATTAATCCCGGATATCTATAATATTTTACTTATTATGAAATAAAAATTTATTTATATAAATTATAAAATCCTAGTTTAGTAGTTTTTAAACTACGAAATATATCTAAACCTAAAATTTTAAATATAAAACCAGCGCGGAAATATTCTTTAGAAAATAATAAATAAAAAATATCTATCCGAAGGCTTTATAAAAAGTATTATTAAAAATTTACTTAATTATAAAGCCTGCTGGCTGTTAAAAAACTAGTTAGTTAAAAAAAATATTAATTAGTTTAAATAACTAATTAGCTATCTTTAGATAGCTAACTAACTATTTTAACTGGCTAATTAGTAATGTAAAAAATATCTACTTCTATTAAACTTACTATATTAAGATTAAAAAAGTAATTTAATTAGTAAAAGATTTTCAGCTGGTTTAAACAGCTAGTTAGCTACTAAATAGCAGCTAACTAGCTAATTTAATAGACTAATTAATGAAAATAGAAAAATCTATTTTATCCGGCCTATACTTATATACTCGGATAGAATAATTCGGCTAGTAATAGGCCTTAAAACAGCTTAAAAAATATAATTTAGTTTATTTATTTTATATATAGTTTAACTAAGCCAGTTGCCGGCTAACTACAGTAACTACTGCTACACAGGCCTTAATCCTGCCTGAAGCAAGAATAAACTTATTATCATTATTATATATATAAATTAAATTACTATATAATTATTTAGCTTTATTAACTAATAGCTATAATTTATAAACAGTTCTATAAACTATTTGATTTTATAATATTCTTATTATAGTATTATATAATATTTTTAATCTAGTTTATATAAATATTAATATTTCGATAATATATATTATAATTAATTTACTTTATATTATTATTATTAGAGATATTAAAATAGAAGAAACTAAGATCTTTAGGCTTAAGATTCTTAATATATATTATTTGAGGCCGAACCTCTTTGTTGAAATTACTATTATTATTATTATTATCTTTTAAATAAGATAATTATTTTTAAGATTAATATTTTTAAGATTTTTATCTTTGGAGTCTATATTTTAAATAATTATATCTTGATTTTTTGTTATCGGCAAGTTTATTTATACAGTTATTTATAACTTTAAAATATTTAAAAATATTAGTTGCAGTATTTTTAAAAAATTTGATATTAGAATCAAAGTTATTTTTAAATTATATTAATTAGAATACTACTAATAGAAGCACATCTACCGGTAAATCTATTACCGGAATTTATTATTGTATTAAATATATTAATATATTTTAATTTTCATTTTAATAAAAATAAAGATTAAAATCTTTGAGTAGATAAAAAACAAGAAAATAAGTTTAATAGTAGATATTCAGATAATAGATATTCTAATCAAAAAACAAAGAAATAAAAATATCCAGATGAAGAATACTCGATTAAAATAAATTATAACTATTAATTAAATATTAATAATAGAAATTCACTAAATATAGAAAGAATATCAGATAATAAAATAATATATATTAGTTCGGCCGAGGGCCTAAAATATAAAAATAAAAAATAAAAAGTAAAAGAAAATAGATATACTAACTATATAAAGCCAGCTAAAAGCAATAACTTAAAAATATATTAAGATATGTAAAGTATAATAAAAATAAATAAATCAATATTAGTTTTTAAAAGTTCGGCTATTATAATTCTTAGTTATTAAATAAATATAATATCTTTAAATTTAATATTTTCGGTATTAATACTTTTAAATAGTATATCTAATATTAAAAAATCTTCGGTAAGTAAACATAGTATAAAATAATTAGTATAATTAATATAAAAAATATAGAAATACATTCGGATACAAAAATAAAAATAGATTTTAAAGTAAGAATTCGGAATATAGATTAAAATATTAAGATTAATATATAAAACTATATACAGCTAAACAGCTAAGCCGGTTTATTATAATTATTAGAAATTTTATAAGTATCTGAACTAGTTAACTACTCGATATAAAGTAAAAGTAATTTAGTTTAAATAAGAACTTAGATAATATCTTTATATAGAATATTTTTATTAATATTGTAAGTCTTAGAATATAATCGACTTTTCTAAGAAATAGAAGAATGTATAATAAATAAAATATAATATACTTATTAAAATATATCTACGTCTAAATATAGATATAAAGAACTTTTCAAATGTATATAGAATTAGACTATTTAATATTTTAATTCTGATATACAGATGCTAGAATTATTATAAAACAATTAAAATAATAATATATAAAATAATAGATAATTAGATTAGAAGATATAAATAAAGCAATAATTAAATAATCTAAAAATATAAAGAAAAAACCAGTGGGGTAAATAAGTATAAAATATAGTACTAATTTAATAAAACCAAGATTATATATATATTAAGGAACTAACTGGTAAATCAGAATCAAAACTAAGATATTAAATAATTTATAATATAAATAAGAAAAATAGGTATAACAGATAAAATATAAAAATCTTATAATTAGTAAAAATATAAGAATACTACAAAGTTCATATAAAGAATCCAGTAAGTAATAAAATAAAGAAATAATATAGTTTAGAATTTACTAATTTAACCGGTTAGATCTTAAAATTATAAATTATAATTTAAATAAGCCGGACATATTATTATATATAAAAAATAAAGTTTATATATAAATAAGTTCATTATTATTAAGAATAAAGAATCACAGATTCGGTTAACCAAAGTTCTGCTACCAAAGACAGTAATAAAAACAGCTATAGAAGAGAAGATAGTATTTAAGAATAATCGAGGAGATCGATATATACTATACCAGTTCTATAGATATTATAATAGTCTATTTTCAAAATATTTATATTATTTAGATAAGTTTTATATACTTGTATTAAATTTAAGCTATATTATTTTTATAAAATATTTTTCATCTTGTTAACTATAGTTAGAATAGTATTTAATAACTCTGTATTTTTATATTAGAAAATCTTTTTATTTATATTATCTTTTGTTATGTTTTTTTTAATTATTTTTAGATTAATAATATCCGCAGAGAGTCTATTATTCTTTATTTAATAAATATTTATTTTTATATAGTTAGATAATAAAAAACAGTCTAAAAAGTAGTAATCTAAAAAAATGATTTTCTTTTATTTTTTATTAGATTTTTATATTTACTTTTTTCCTTTACAATTTTATTATTTAATTTATTTATATTATTTAATCTAACTATATTTATACTAGCTTGTATAAAGATAAAGTCTTAAAATACTAATATAAAAACTACTAATATATTTACTTTTAAAATATCGGAATTAAAATTTTTAAAATATAAAAAAATTATTCAATAAAAAATAAATAAAATATTATAGTTTAGCTATAACTATACCTTACTAATATTATAAAAAGGGTAAAAAAAAATAAAGTGATATTTTTTAAATTTTTAAATAAAAATATAACCGACGTAATCAAAAAGAATATATAAAATAGAAAAATAAAACTAATAAAAAATAAAATAAATAAAAAATAACCAGTATAGTATATCTAAATTTTAAAATCCGAGAATATTAGTTATTTTTTTTCTAATATAAAAATAAACCAGTATTTTAAATAATAAAAATATATTATTTATGTTAATTATATTAATCTTTGTATTAATTATATTAAGAATATAATTTATATATATTAAAAACCCATGGTATAAATAAATATAATAATTATTTTTAAAATATAGTTTTTAATTAGTATCTTATATTTATTATATATAGAATATATAAATATATATATATATTTTTAAAAATTAAAATATTTAAAAAATTTTATATTAGATTTAACTCTAATATTATTTAAATATTTATTTATCTATAAGCTATTATAGATCATAAATAAATCAATATATATTAAAATATGATAGATAATTAGAAGACTTGTCACTCTCTCGGGTGTACTGCCTCCGGCTACCGCCTTCGGGCGGACTCTTAAGCTTCTATTTTTTAAGATAATTATAAATAATTAAACTTTATGATATAATTATATTCGTATATATATATAAAAGATTATAATAATCTAATAATAATAGTATATTCTATTTAAATTTTTAGATTCTCTTTCTTTTAAAGAACAGTTCTTCTTTTTAAAAGAATATTAGAATACTAAATAGATATATAAATATGTCTGTGCTAGATCTCAGTAATAAAATACTCTACTAAAATAAGTATTAGAACTTTTATATATTATAAAAAGTTATTTTATACCCAGTAAGTAAAGAATTATCTTATAATTAATTTTTTATATTTTTTATTAAAATAGACAAACAAATAACTAAATAGATAATTAAATAAATAATTAATTAAATATATAAATTTATAATGTCCGTGTAAACAGTAAGTTCTTATACTAAGTTAAATTATTAAATAGTATTATTCTTTATAACTATATTATTACTATTTATTTAAAAGCTGGATAAGAATATTATTTAAAAAGCTATATATATTTTAAAAGTAAATCCTATTTTTATATTTTAAATTAACTTATTCTATTTTTTAGATTAGTTTTTATATAGACTATCTCTATATACAGCCGGGAAAAAATTCTATAAATTAACTAAGTACTATAATAAATTATCTAAATATTTTATCTAATTAAAATAATAAAAGTTGTTAGATATACAGTAATTAAAAAAACTACTAAGTTATATTTAATTAAGATTAATATTAAAAGTATTAAACCAGGCTATATTTTTAATAAACTTTTAAATATATATACTAAAAGCTGACTTGCTACTAAAAATACTATTCTTTTATTAAAATAAGATATAAAATTGATTTTATAAATATTTATATCTGTTTTAATATTTATATCTGCTCCAACGTCTATATTTATTTTAATATCTAAATAAATATAAAAATATAATATTCTAGAAATTTTATATATTTTAAGTAAATTAGCTAATTTATTTATATAAATATACAGAATATTTATATTCTCGCCCGCCGCCGTATCTTTTCTAAGTATGTTAAGTAAGCTATAAAAAAAGATGATTATATTAAATAAAAAATGTAAAAATAGCAAGAACAGATAATAGTTTTATAGTTAAAATAATTACAGCAGATAGACTTTATATTATATTTATAAATATATATAAAAAACAATATTAATATAAATATCTACTATTTTAACAAATTATAGAAATATCTACTTAAATATTAAAATCTATATAATATCTAATTTCTGTTTATTAATATATTAGACTTTTATTCTAATATCTATTCGGAACTTTTTTTTATTTTATATAAAAGTGTTCTATTTTTCAAAAATCAGACTGTCTTATACTATTTATATTATGAAACCAAGCTTTTTATTTTAATATTTTTTAAGTTAAATATTTAAATATATATAAATATTTGAACGCATATTTTAAGTATATCAAAAATTATTTTTAAAAAATTAATAACTTTAATATAGCTGCTGTTTTATTAACAGTTTCAGAACTGTTTAATATAATAGATTTTTTAGATTTAAAAAATAAAATATTAGAATATTCTTAAAAACAAAAAAAGTATACTAATATTATATAAAAAATTTATAATATATATATAGATATAAATATATATTTTAATAATATAAATATCCAAATAAATAAAGTAAGTATATAAATTTATAATTTTAAATAAATATATTTATATATATCAGCCGAGTATAGCTTTGCTGATAGAAAAAATATATAAGATTAAAAATAATAATTTTTTTAAAATTAGTAAGTTTTTTAGTTATAGTCTTAAGACTAGCTAGATTTTTAAAACTAAGACTAGTTAGATTTTTAAGACTAAGTATTTTTATTTTTATTATATTATTCTTACTGATAAACCGAATGGTTTTTTTATAAATATATTCTATATAACCTAGAATTATATAATATAAATATAAAACCAGAGAAAGTCGGTTTTTTTTATCTAGACATGAAAGACAATTTTTATATAAAATATTATAATAAAATTATATAGTATAAGAATATTTATATATTTATTAACCATGCTAAGAATATTACTTATTATTAGAAAAAATTATATATTATAATTTATAAGTATATCTTAAAAAAAGTTAGTATTAAATTAGTAGACTTTTTTATTTTTAAAGTTAAAAATCTTTATATAAATAAATTTATATATACAAGTCTTTTTTCAGTCTTTTAAAAATATTTTTTTTAATTTTAGTTAAGTATAGAGTTGTTTACTAATTAATATTATATATATTACAAAGAATATCTAAACAAACTATTTAATCTAAATATTTATTTAGAATATTATAATAAACTATAAGACAGTATATATAACTAATATTTATAATTATTTAAATATAATATAAATCCGGCTGTATTTAGAACTAGTTACTTATATTTATTATCTATCTAGAAATATTAATAAAAGTGATTTTCTAGCCGAACTAGACTCTGTTATATTTATATAGTAATATCTTACAGATATTTATAAAAAAATAAATATATAAACTATTATTAAAACTGTAATTAAAAAGATAAATATTTCTATTATAATAAATCTATTTAAGATTACTAGATCTCTGGATATAAACTATTTCAAATCTATAAAAACTTTTATAAAGATTTTTATAAAAAAAAAACTATTAAAATAATAAATACAAAAAATAAAAAAAGACCAACTAATCTAATAAATATTAAAAATAAAATACTTCTTGTTCCGGTTAATTACTACTAGCTAATAGACTATAAAATAATATATTTAAAAATAAAAATAAATTTAAATAGTTTTAGAACTAAAAAACAGATTATTAAATAAGTTAAATATATTTTTACTATTATACTAACAAAAATAAATACTTTAATTATTACTAATAAAATAAGAAAATATATATTATATTATTTAGCTCTACTAAATCTAAAAAAATAATCTAAGTATATAGCCGAATAATAAGAATACAGATTATACTAAATAAAAATAATAATAATAAAAATAATTATAATAAATATAATAATAAAAAAAAGTATTATAATATAAATAATAATAAAAATAATTATAATAATAATAAAAATAATAACAGCGTGTGTATTATATTTATTAATATTAATAAAATTATTATTATATATAATTTTTACTATATAATATTTAAGTCTAGAAACCAACTGTATAAATATATTTTCTATATAATTAAAAATAAAATAAAAAAGATTATTATTTCTACTATTATTAAAGCTAATCATATTAAAATAATAGTATTAGACTAGTATAATAATAAAACTATTATATATTATTTTAAGATATAGTATATAATAACTATTATAATTAGACTTAATATTATAACTAAATTTAAAATAATATATATTAATATAAAATATAATATAATAGTTATTTATAAAGACTTTATAAACAAAATTAAGAATATTATTTATAAAAAATTTAATAGAAATATTTATGTAACCGGTATAAGATTAAAATATTTTATAATAATATATACAGAAATTAATATATATTTTTTTACTATATTTTAGATAAGTATTAGAATAAACATTAGAATATACATCCAAAACTAAATATGAAAATAAATATCCGAATAAAATATCTAAAAAGTCTTTATTTACTTATATTACTATCCGGCTGCCGGTTATAGAAAATAAAAAATTTAAATCAGATTCTTTGATTAATACAAATATAATCGGCCGAAAGAATATAATATTATATTATAATAAACAAATAATATATATTAAAAATTATAATAATTTTTTTATTTATATAAAAATATAATTTAAGTATAATTATATTAATACTCTAATTTATATATATAAGTAAATAGTTATATCTATATATATATTAATAAATCTACAAATTAAAATTAAAGCTAAACTTGTTAAAAATTATAATTATACTTTTAAACTATCTGACGAAATAGAACTATTTATATATATATATAACTAATTAACTCGGCCTTCTTTTTTATTTAAGTAATAAATAAATTTTTTAAAAATATTATTATTAAATATTATTCTTAGATAGATATAACTATAGATAATAATTATATTACTATTTTTTTAAATAAATAATAATATAGCTGAAATAAGTATATCTTTTTCTTATAAAAAATAATATAAAAAATAATATAAGAATTTAAAATATTAAAAAATATATAATATAAACTATAATTAATATTATTATCTAAATATTCTGTTTAAAGTTAATATATATTATATTTATATCAAGAAATAACTAGACAAAATATATAATATAATTTCTACTAAAAACAAATTAATATTTAATATAAATAGTAATATTAATTATTTTATAAAAGTATAAGTATAAATAGCCTAAAAAGATTTATTAATTACTATTATTATAAAAAATAATATTATTATTATATATAGTAATAAATAAACAGTTAAACAGCCAGAAAATATTATTATTAAATATAATATTTAGGCAAATACCGATAGTTTAAATATTAATATAATTAATATACTAGAAAAATAATAAATAAAGATTTTATTAAAAAAAATTAAAAAAATAGAATCTTTAAGTTATAGGTTTATAAAATTAATAAAAAAACTAGATAATTATTGATACAATTTTCAATATACTATATAAATAAAATAAAATATTTTTTACTTATAAATATATACTAATAATATATTTAGTATTTATTATATAATATTATATTTTTAGTTCTAACAATCCGAATAAATTTTTAATATCTAAAGATTATACAGTAGTTAATTTTTAAAAAGTAAACTAAAAGTCCGAATCGGACCTTTATTTAATATTCTTTAAAAAAAAGTACTATAATTATTAATAGAATATATATATATTATTATTATAAATATATATAAATTTTTCTACTAATAATATATCTGTTGCGAATATTATAATTATATAGTAGTTATTATATATTATAATTAAGAATAACTTTATATTATTATTATAAATTATATTAATTCTATTCTATATATACAGCAGTAATAAAATCTTATACTTAAAAAAATTTATATATTCTATTATATTTATATAAATAATATAATTGTTATATTAAAGTCTTTTGGCAAATATTTTATATATCTGAACTTAATATTTAGATATTTAGACTAAAAGAATTTTAAGTTTAAATCAATAAAAATCTTTATAAACTCTTTTTTAGTCTAATTTTTTAAATAAAAAGTAGATAGTCTTAATTTAAATATTTCTATAAATAAATTAGTAGTTATTTAAATAATTAAGTTTTCGAATATTTTTATAATATTTAAGTATTATCTAAATCTAACTAGCTATCTACAGTACTATATTTTATTATATATTTAGTCTATAGCTTTACTTTAGAAATATAAAACTAAACTATTAAAGAATACTCCCAGTAATAAAAATAAAATAAAAAAATATTATTTTTAGATTATATTATTTATTTTAAAGAAATATAAGATTAAAGTCTTCGCCGACTTATTAAATAAGTTTAAATAAAATATATTTCTAGTATATTTTTAATTTAATAAATAATTATACATTAATCTTAATATTTTTTGTATAAGATATAGAAATATAGTATATTATATTATTAGCTTATATAAAAATATTAATTATCTATTATTCCAGATATGTATATATTTAATTTTATTTCTTAGTTATATATTAACTGCTGCTAAAAAGAATTATTAACTAACAGAACTAGAAATCTTATATCTTATATAAATATTCCGCGAGTTTTATTATATAATTTAAGTAGTAAATAAACTAATTATTATATATATTAATTATATTTTAATAATTATAATTATTAACTAAGTAAATAAGCTTTAATATAGTTATCCTTAAATATTTAAGTTTTTATATAGCTAAGATATCTAAATATATTTAATAGTTTCTGTTATTTATTTTTTATAAATCAGATAAAACAAATATTATAGCAGATATACTGTCTTAATTACTAAATAAAAATATATTATATATTTTTTAGTTTAATTTTAATAAACTTTTAGAAGCAGATCTTATTAATATATATATTATTATATATATTAGCTTAATAATATACTTATCAGACAAATTTAAAGTCTGTATTAAAATAGAATATTAAAATAATATTTTTATAAACAGAATATTTTTTATAATTAAATAAATAAATAGTTTATTATTATATATAATATATATAGCCTACTATATATAGTAAAATATATAATTATTAATAATAATAAATTTTCAAAAAGTCTTAATTCTTTATTTTTTATTTACTTACTTATGAAATATATAAAATAGTTTATAATATTTATAATTATTAAGACTTTAACAAGTATATAAATATTCTAAAAAATCTTATTATATATAAAAAATAAAAAAATCTATGTAAGTATATTAAGTATTACTTTTAATATTTTATTAATAAAATTTATTATTACTGTTTTTACAGTAATATTTAATTAATTATATTATTATCTGTTTTATTTTATATTATAATACTTAATTTTATTGTTGCTTTTCTTTTTATTAAGAAATATAATTAATATCTTGTTATAGTAGATAAGTTTATTAAGAAAATTAGAATAATCTTCGGTTTATTAAAATAAATTATAATAAAATAAAAAGAAGTATTTATACAATATTTATATATAAATAATTAAAGTCTATTAATAATTTTTATTTTTAATAAAGATTTCTATTTTACTGCTAAACTCTAAAAATATATATTTAAAATATTAAAAGTTAACTAATATTATAGTACAATATTTTATTTATAAATAAATAATCAGTTAGAACAAATATTCCAAATAATTAAAATTATATTTAGATATGTATATATATAAAATATTAATAAAATAATTTAGATAAACTATTTATTATTTATTATATTAGTTTATAATAACTTATTAAGTATAACTACTAATAATATACTATATAAATTAATATATAATATTAAGTTATATTTTTTTAATTAGTTATTTATTTAGTTTTCTATAAATAAAACTACTATATCTGTTTAGATACTAAAAGAATATATAAGTATATAATAATATTAATAAAGTTATACTATAACTAAAAGTACAAGTTTATTAATTTTAAAAAAAATCTTTTTATATCTTTGACTTTATAAGAATTATATCTTACTAATATTATATATATATATATTATAAAAAATAAATTTAATTATTAATATATTAGACTATTTTATATTCTAGAATATATAAAAAAGTTAATATATAAACTTAAACTTTTATTTATCTAAAAAATCTATATAGTTATTTTAATTATATAGTTGGAATTTATATTAATTAATAAAGATTTCTAGTAATACCAATTTTTAAAGCTATTTTTTATTTAAAATAAATAGTAAAATAAAAGTAATAATCGCTATAAAATTAAATATATTTTAAAAAATATAAGTATAAGCTGTTTTTATCAAGATAAAATAAAAATAAAAAAATATTTTATATATTAAAAAGAATATAGTTTTATATATAACAAGAAAATATTAAGCAACCAGCTTAATACCAGTAAACTACTAGAAGAATTTAAATATTAAGAGTAATATTTTTTTATCTTATTTAGCTTTTATTTTTTTATTTTATTAATTATTTCTATTAATTTTACTGTTCTCTAACTTTCTATTATTTTTTTATTTAAATATTCTCTTATTCTCTCTAATAAATAAATATTTATTTTTTTATATTCTATTCTTTACTTTTTTACTATTTATATTATTTTATTTTCCCAATAGAATGTTCGGTTGTACTTAAATTTCTCTATATTTTATATTACTTTTATATTCTTAAAATCTTTGTATATTTTTTATTATCTATTTATTTTATTTATATCTTATCTTATTTTTTAATCCAATATTCGGATATCTTACTTTATATCTATTTTTATTTCTTTCTTTATTTATTTATTAGAATGTTATCTAACACTATAAATATAAGAACAGAATATTTTTTAAATAAATAATAAACTACTATCAGACATATTAGGCTCTTTTTATAAAAAAAAGAAAAAGATATAATTCTTTAATTTAAAATTATAATAATCTATTATTCTTATAACAGCTACTAATTAAAAAATAAGTTACTATTTCTACAGCTAAAATAGATTTATAACTATAAGTCTTTTTTTAAAATCTAAATAATAATATCTAGTTTTTATATAGTATTCAACTTTATAATATTCAAATATATATTACTATTAAGAAGCTCTTACCAGCCAAATAAATTATTAGATATTAAAGTAGTTTTAATATAAAAAATAAAATTTATATCAACAAAATTCTCTTTAAATATTTAATTATTTTATATATATAGTCTATACTTCTTTATCTAGTACAAGAACTAGTATATACTATATAAAAAAAGCTGTATATATAAATCAGTTATAATATCTAAAAATATAAAAAAAAACTTAGAATATAATAATAGTATTATTATATTAAATTAAGCTGTTATAAAGTATTTTTTTATTAACTATTATATTATTAATCTAAATTATTATAAGTAATATATAATTATTAATTAATCCGGCTAGTCTTAGTTATCAATTAATTATCTATAAATTAATAAGATCTATATTTTATAAATATTACTAATTTTAGTATATAAATTAAACAGCCGAATATTAATAAATAATCTAAAAACTTTTAATATTTATTATTTATATAATAAGTATATATTTAACTTATCCGAGCTTAATAAATTAAATAATATTAATATTATTTCGGCTGATATTCTAATATATTTATAAATAGTAGTATACTTAGTATAAATAGTAATACAGACAGTTTAAATTATATCTTAATCTAATATTACTTTTTAACTAAATATTCTAGTAAATATAAATCTGAATATTACAGCAAATATAAATTTAATTAATATTCCGAATATTTTAGTAAATATAAATCTAAATATTACAGTAAATAATATTAATATTACAAATCTAAATACAGTAAATAATACGGCTCTATTTTTAAATATTAGAGTAATAATATAATGGTTTAGTATTTTAAAAATATTTTGAATATAATATTATATACCATTTTCTATATATAGTTTGTTTTAAGATACTCTAATATCTAATAGTTTAATTAATTATATGTATTTCTATATTATATTAACAATTATATAAAAAATACTAATAATATATAAATAGAATTAAATAAAGCTCAAGCTGCGCTAGTTAAAATTAAAAAAATATTAATAATAGGATTAATATAAATCAAGCCGAAATCACGCAGGCTTATTAAAATATCTAATATATATTAAATCAGCTATAGATATTTGTTTATTTATTTATTTTTATTCTTATTTCTTTTTTATATTTTTATTTATTTATTTTCAATTTTTTTTACTTACTTATATTTATATTTATTTGTCTATTTACTTTTCTGTTTTTATAGCCTACTAATATCTTTAAGATTTGTTATTGTATTATTTTACTTATATATATATTAAAAACGGATATATTTTATAAAAAGAATATTATTATTTTTTTTGGGTATACTGCCTCCAGTTATTATCTTCAGATAGATTTTTAAACTTCTGTTTCTTTAAGATAGTTACAAATAATTAAGCTTTATATCATAATTATATTTGTATATACATGCAGAAGATCATAACGATCTAACAAGACTTTTTATATTAATAATATCTATAATTAATTAATATTAATATAAATGTATTTTATTTTAATCTTACAGCTGGTATTAATTTATTCATATAAACTACTATAATAGCTAAATTCTTTAACTATTTAAATAATAAAATATTTTTTAATAAAAGTAATTGGATAATAAATAAAATATCTAATAAAAATATTAATATAAAAATAACTATAATAACTATAATAATTATTTTTATAAAAGTTTTTATATATTCTAATATAATTATAACTAATATAAGAATTTTAATTATAAAGAGTTTTAGCTTATTCATATAAATATGAACATTAATAATTAGTATAATAATGATAAGTATTTTTTTTAAAATAAATAAAATATATAAAAATAAAATAATTTATAAATATAATTATAGTAGCAGTTTCTATATTCTAAATACCTATTTGTAATTAATTATTTTGAAACTAAAATAAAGACTAAAAATATTGATATAAAAGATAATAAATAGTAGTAGTTCTGAAATTATATAAATAAATTATAGCAGATATACTAAACTTTTATTTAAAATAATAGCTAATTTTAATTATAATTATATATTATTGTAACTACTTCTACTATATCTAACAAGCTTAAAAATATATATTGTAATTATAATAAAAAATATAAGTATTATAAAAACTAGACTAATATTTACTATAATAATTCTAATAATAATAAGCATAATAGATAATACTATAATTACAAAAATAAAAAATAATTATATATATCTTATTTTTTTATATTATAATAATAAATCTGATAAATTTATAGTAATTTATAATTATTATTATATTATTTCTATATCTTATAACATGGTATATCAGTATATTTTATATATAATAATAAAAAATATAAAATAAAAAAATCTTTTTAAAATCTTAATATAAATAGTACTAAATATATTATAATTAATAAAATCTAAAACTAAGATTATAATTATAAAACTATAATAAAACTTTTATTTAATAATAAGAAATGTAAAAATATAAAACTTTAATGTATTATAAATTATAAGGTTATAATTAGAAATATAAAAATACTACTATAATAAAATTTAAAGATATACTATTAATACTTTTTAATAATAGAAACATATTATTAGAGTCTTCTAATATTATACTATTTATAAAAAAGAATATAATACTAAATAATATAAAATCTTTTAATAATATATTTGTGTTTATAAAATATAAGAAAAATATTAATATTAATATATTCTGTATATAGGAAGCAGTAATTATAATAATAAATTTTAACAAAAAAACTAATTCTTAGTTAATATATCTTAATATAAAATATAGTTTGATTTTTATCAATAAAATGTTTATTTTAAATATAAAAAATACTAAGTTATACTTTGTTAGTAAAAATATTTAAATTATAAATATTAGATTTAAGTATACTGCTATTAAATATATTATTTTTTATATATATTTTTTTAAAAATAATAAAAAAAATAAAAAATATTAGTTTTTTTAATTAAAATATTTAATATTAAATATTAATACAGCTGTATTATTATAAACATATTTATAAATATTAATATAATCCGCTATAAAAATATTTTATTTAATTATTATTATTCAAAAATATATCTAAAAAATATAAAAATATATTAATTAATAATAAAATATAAGCTAAAAAACAAATAAATATATTAGTTTATTTAGCTAAATATATTGTAATAGTAGTAAATAATATATCATATATTCTTATTTATATCAAAATAAAACTAATAAAACCTATAAATTATATATTTAAAGTTTTCTTATAAGAAATGTTATAGTTTATCTATATTTAGTTAATCTAGATTTTATTTTTGTATAAATTATAAATCGAATTTTATAAAATATATTAATAGCTAGATATACTGAATTAAAAATAGTTTTAAACAATAAATATATTATTATATATTAAATAAAACATTATATAGCAGAACTAGGTCACTATTTAGATAAATATAGTCTAGAATAATTATTATATTATACAAATAAATTCAGATATACTAATCTAATTAATTTTAATAGATATAAATAGTAATTTCGTATCTATTTTCTACTAAAAAAGTATATATTAAATTTATATTTAAAACCAGTTAGTATATACTGCTAATTTCAATAATAAAAAATTTCAATTAGAAAAAGACTTATTCTTTTAAATAAAAAAATAAGAATATTAAAATAGCAGGCACGAGAACAGCAAAGGAAATAATAAAAATAGAAAAGTAAAGCTAGTTCAAAATTATAAACTTTTATATTTCATATCAAAAAATACTATTCTACTATTAATAAATTAGATTATTTATAGTAAGAACCTTAAGATTATTTTTTTTTATAAAATTAATTAATAAATATAATATATTAATTAAGCTAAATAGATCTAATATTAATATAATAACTATATTTAAAAACTGATAATTAAAAGTATTCATAAAAATATTAAGCTGTTTAAATTATAGATTTATTATATTAATATATAAAATTAAAATATAATTAATGAAATGATTAAATTTTTTTATTTTTAAAATAAAATATGTTTTATTAAGACTTATATTCTATTTTTATAATCTAAAAAATAGTAATCAATTTAATTATAAATATAAAAGTAATAAAGAAACATACCATAGTAAATCTATAAAAAATAAATAAAAAATTTATATTCGATTTTTATTTTATTTTATTATAGAATAATATTTTTTAACTAATAACTAGTTATATTTAGATTATAATATTTAATATTTATAAATATTTTCATTAATAGCTTATTAAATATATATATTATAATTATAAAATAATTATAATATATTAAAATCAGATAGTCTTTTATATTATAATTATAAAATTAATTAATTAAATTTTATATATTTAAAAAGAGATAAATCTTCATCCTAAGAGATTTTAAATATTGTCTAGAATATATACTTATAATTTAATAATTATATTAATTAGTTTTAATTCATATATTAAGTATTTATATTAAATATTTAAATATTTTAAAATAATAAATATGAAGTTTAAGTTTATAAAATAATTTTATAATTTTTTTATTTATACAGTTATTAAGCTAATAAATTAATAGTTTTAGTTTAAGTAATATAACCTTTTTTATATTTTAATACATTATTAGTTTTAAGATATTATTCTAATATAATAAATTATTTATAATATCAAATACTATAATATACTACCCGCGTATAGCTATTTTAAAATAAAAAAATAATGTTTTTAAAAAATTTTTAAACTAAAAAAACTAAAACTAAAAATATATTTTAATCATATTATATAAATACTAATATTCAATAAGCTTGCCGGCAGTATTTGATAATTTATAAATAAGATTTAATAAAAATATAAATAAACCATTAGTATATCTTTAATTCAAATATTAATTATATATAAATTTAGATATTTTATATAACAAATATAATAATATTTTATATTATATTAAGAAACGTAAGTTATATAAACTATTAAAACTATTTTTATATATTTAAATATAACTAGTTTTATTTTTTAGCTGATTTTTTATAATTTATAAATATAAATATTAGTTAATAAAACTTAGAATATTATATTTTATATAAATAACCTATAAGGTTTATTATTATTTTAAAGTTGTATATATACTAATAATTATATATATGAATTATATCAATATTAGGAAATTTATTTAAAATATAAAAATAAAAATCTATCTTAGTATACTTCAGGTTTAATACTACTTTATTAAAGTTTAAGAATTTTAACTAGATTATATAGCTTTTTTAATATAGAAATAATAAATTTATTAAATTATTTTATTATGTATACAGCCAAAAATATTATAAAACTAATAATATTTTTTTATAATTTTTATTTTTATATAATATAGCTATATAGCAGCAGGCTCTAATTTTATAATAATAAAAACTTTTAAAAATTATAATATAATTTAATTAAAAATATTTATTTGAAATAAGTTTTAATACAGCAGCTTCAGCTATTTTAGTTAAATAATTTATAAAGTGTTTTATTATAATATTAAAATTAATAATAATTTTTAATTATAATATGATTTAGTTTTTAATAATAAATATTCTAATAAATTAATTTTAGTTAGTTTTTTACTATTATCAATAGATGATAATTAATATAAATTATAAAATAAAATTAAAATTAATAATAATTAGTATATTATTTATAATCAAATAACAATTCTTCTATATATAATAATTAAATAACCGGTTAGTTACTTTAATAAAAGTTTATATTAAATTTAGAATTATTTAGCTGTTTATCTTACTAGTATAATTATTAAAAATTATTATATTAATAAAAATAAATAGTTATATATTATAACTTTTAATAAATTTACATAAAATATTAATACTAATATTTAACTAGATATAAATCTTATAATTCTAAAAGAAATAATAAGAATTAAGATTTTTAGTAAAAATATAATAATAGTTAGAAGTCTTTCAGATTATTTAATTTAATATAAAAATATTTATGAAAAATCTATAAGTATATTAAAACTAGATTAATTAGATTATTAATTATAGATTTTTAAACTTTGAAAAATTATAATTCTATATTTCTTTTTTATTAAAAAAATAAAACTATTTTATTATAAAAGCTATAAAAATTAGCTTTTAAAATAAATAATAAACTAACTATTATTATAGAAATTTAATAATACTATTTATTATATTAAGTTTATTTTTAATTAATAATATTTTACTAATATATTAATTATTTTTTAAATTATAATTTTTTATTACATATTAATAGTTTTCAAAATAATTAAATTAAAAACTAGTAATTGCAGACTTTCAGTTTTTATTAAAAAAGAAATATTAAAATAATCTTAATATTTATTTTTATTATATTATAATTCTTATTATAAGTTTTTTTAGGTAATAATATTTTTATTTTTTATTATTAAACTATAGTTCAAATTATATTTAAAATTTACTAGCAGTTTTATATAGTTATAAAACTAATTTAAATTTAAATTTTTTAATATAAACTAAGATTTATTTTTTTAAGATTTTTAGTAAATATTTAGACTTAGACTCGGATTTTAGCTTATATTTAAAATTATAATTAGATTTTAAAATTATATTAGGTTTTATATTTTTTAAATAAGCTAATAAACAGTCTAGTAATATTATAAATTATCAATTTAATAATTATAAATTTTTTTAAATTTTTGTTATTTTTATAAAATAGTTATAGTTATAAATACGATAGTTATTTTTTAGATTTTTATTTTCTATATAAATAGTATAATAGATAATAATATAATTTTATATTTATATATAGTTTTTAAAATTACAATTTTATATATAATATATACAGACAGGGTTTATTTATAATATTAAATAATATATTTATATATCTAATAGTTAAAATACTATTAAATCTTATAATATTTATTATAATAAAAATAGTAGTAATTTTTATTATAAAATATTAAATTATATAATATAACAGCTTCTATAATATAGTTATTATTAAATTTTATAATAAATTTAAATTACAAAATCTTTTAATTTTATAATTACTAAAAAACCAGCTAATTTAAATAATTCTAACAAATATTATAATAAGCCGGTTATAACTATTTAGTTCTAATTTTTATAAATAGATTTTGAAAATTATTAGTAATATCTATCTTTTTTATAATTATTCTAAAAATATATTAATAAATTTTAATTTTTGTATTAAATATTATAGTTTATTTAGCTATCTGGCTTAATTAAACTATATTTTTAAAAATATTAGTTTATAAAAAAATATTATTCCTTAAGAATATTTTATCTACTAAAAAAATATAATAAATATATTTTAGATTTATAAATTTTTATAATATTTAAATAGTTTTATTGATTATTTTAGCCGGATTCTGCTAAAAAAATTAATAGTATAATAATCTATATAATAAACTATAATTTTAAATCTTTTTAAAAAATAAAGACTAGTATAGTTAAGCTAGTATTACTACTATTATAAATATTATTTAAAATTAAAAATATATTAATTAAAATTTTTATATATCCAGTCCAAAATTAGCAAAAATTTTATAATTAAAAAATATAATAAAAAAACTATATTTTAGTATAATTATATAATTTATCTTAATCTAAAGATTTTAAGACTACCGGTTATATATATTAAATTAAAAGCTATTTATAATATATAGAATATATTACTTAATATTTATTTTAATTTATAATTATAATTTAATCTACTTTAATTTATTAATAAGCTGATTCGGGAATTATTTATTTATATGTTATATTTTTTATAAAAAGTATTATAGAGTATATAAGCTTAACAAATATATTTAAAATATTTTTTTAAATTTTACTAATTCATAGTAATCTTTTGGTTTTATTTTAAAAACTATATATATACTCTAAGATTAATTTTTAGATTAAGAATAAAAAATAATTATAATAAGTTTTTTATTTCTTTTTAGTATTATACTAGCTTAGTTATAGCTAGTAAAATAATTATATAAATCTGTAAATTTTAATACTAAAACTATAAAATATTTATAAATATATTTTTTAGTTATTACATTATTATACAAACGAGTACAGTTTTAAAAAAATATTTATAAAAATAATTTAATATATAGATTTATTTTCTATAGTTATTACCGCAGTGGGACGAGTATAGAAGTGGTCTTAGTGATTATCACAGGATTTTATTCTATTAATTAATTAATTTAAAAAGCTATATATAAAACTGTTTATATTGAAACTATAATAATATATTTATTTAATTATAAGTTCTTTTTAATAAAGGTACTAGAATTATTCTTATATATTTTATATAAAATATCATAATATATTAAAATATAAATATATTAATTATTCTAAATATATATAAATTACTTTTATATTACAATAAAAAAAGATTATTAGTTTATTATTTAATAACTTTAAATAGTTTATAATATTTTATATAGTAGTTTTATATAAAAAACAATTTATAAATTAAATAAATAAATTAAAAAAATTCTAGAAAATATTTCTTATAAATATAAAATTATAAAAGTCTTATTATAATTTTTCTAAAACTAATATAATAACTTTTAAAATATTATTAATATTTATTTTTAAAATTAATTTATAAAATCGTTTACTTCGGGCTTTTATATTTATAGTTAATAATATATTTAATTATTTTAATATTATAATAAATTTATATATCAATATAATAATAAAAAATATAGAATAAAAATAAACTATATAAAATTATTTTAGTTTTATAGTATCTATAATATAGTAGATATTCTTTTTTATTAATAAAATATTAAATTATAAAAAAATTAAAAAATTATTTTATATAACAACTATTATTTTTATAATATAACCCTATAAAATTATATTATGGTTTATAAACATTATAAATTATATAAATATAAATAAAATCTAATAGTTTAAAATTAATACTTATTTTAAAAAATTTAATAGAAACTATTTTATTAATTACAGCTAGATTAAAAAACTAATTATAATTTATAAAAAAATAATTAAATAACAATAAAAAAAATTATATTTTTAATATTTAAAAATTTATAAACAGGCTGGTATAAAACTAAAATTATTTCTATTTTTAATTAAAACTACTAATTAATATCTTTTTAATCTAAATATTTTAATTATAAAATCCGGACGGCTATCAGCTGCTTAAATGAAAAAAATTATTAATAATTTTAAATTAATAAAAATTAGTAATAATAATAATAAATAAATAAAAAATATATATTTATATATTTATTATAATATTCTAAAATAATTATTATATATAATAAAGACTATTTATAAATCTAAATAATAAAATAACTTATAATTAAGTTTTTTTATACTAATAAAACTATTTATATAAGCTATATAATTTATAAAACTATAATATAAATTAAATTATAACTTATTTAAATAAAACTATTTCCGGTTTAATTTTTCTTAATCTTATTATTATCTAGATATTAACTAAATATTATTACTAAAAGCAGCCGGTCTATTAAAAATATCAAATTTATTATTTTAAATAATTAATTAATAAATATAAAAAATATAAATAATTAAATAGCTAGAAATAGTTTTGTTTTTTTTATTTTAATTATTATTATTTTTATTATTATAAAAATATTTATCATAAAATTATAAGTTTTAATACTAATTAATATTACTATATAAAAATAGTAAAATATAATATAAAATCAAATAGAATTTATATAAAAAGTTAATCTATATTAAAAAAAACTAAGTCTTATTTTTACAAAATTATAAAAAAATATTATAAAATATATAATATCTATAATTAGTTTTTATTCTTAAAATAATTATAACTATTTAAATTAATAGAAATATATTATATTAATATTAGTTTATATTTTTTTCTATAATTAGCTTAATTTAAGAAACTAGTAGAACTTATATTTATATTAAATAATTTTCAGTTTTAAAAAACGGCTTTTTAATAGTAATACAAAATAAAATATATAAATTAATATTTTATAATAACTTTATTAATTAGCTTAAAATATATAGGTAAAAAACAAAATCATACTAAATCTATATAACATTATTATACTTAATATTATAAGACTATATTTATATAAATTATAATACTATTATCATAATGTTGGCCTAATGTCTCTCTGTCTTAATATCTTTCTTCTTCTGTCTTACTTCTTCTTTATTTGTTTTTTTCGTCTTTTTCTCTTTCTACATCTATATTTAATATTATATACTTTATATATAATTCAAGAAATAATAATTTTATATTATTATATTATTCTAATATTCTCTTGTTTTAGGGCTTTCACCCCAGTATACTAATAAGTTGATAGTATATTTAATATAATTTTAGGTTTTTTAGATATATTCTTTTAGAGTATTAGAAATTATTTTTTCAAATACTAATATTTTTTATCTTTCTACCGAGCTTGTATTTTATTTTAATAATATAAAAACCGAGATTCCGACTGTTTTTGTTTTATTTATATCTTTGTATTTCTGTCTTATAATATTATTATTTTCTTATATAAAATAATATAAATATAAAAATATTAAGATATATAAAAATAG
Source organism: Aspergillus fijiensis CBS 313.89 (assembly GCF_003184825.1). Lineage (NCBI taxonomy): Eukaryota > Fungi > Ascomycota > Eurotiomycetes > Eurotiales > Aspergillaceae > Aspergillus > Aspergillus fijiensis. The sequence goes on from NW_024468985.1 coordinate 733,572, forward strand.
AATATTAAATTATAATATTTTATAATATATTAGACAGCCGATATATTTAACAGCTAGATAAAAATATAATATATTATATAATCTATATTATTAGAATTTAAGATTATTTAAGTTAGTAAATATAGTTTTTTATTTATTAGACTAAAACATCAACTATTTAGTACTTAATAAAACTGTACAAAATTTTAGATATTTTATAGAATCTTTTCTTGTTGAAGTAGTATATATATTTTACTTAAACAGCCGGTTTTTATATATTAATCTAAATAAATCTTTTAAATATTTATTTTTTAAATATATAAAATTAAAATTAATCAATACTATATTATTAGAGTTTTCAAGAACTATAACTTTAAATATTTCTATATTACGATCTTAAATATTAAAAAATTTAACATTTTTTTATAAACTCTCTGTAAAAAGATCTTAATAAGATATTAAGATATTTAGTTCTATAGATATTTAAACAGCTAATTTTAAAAGTATTTATATTATTTTTCTAAATATTATAAACTTCTACTAAACCTAAGCTAGTCTATTTTTACAAAGTTTTTTTTTATTTAATTATTTATGGCTATAATATTTTTTAATTTTATGGTTTTTTTAGTAGTTTTTTTCTCTGCAGATTCTTCTTCCGTAGTTTCTTTTTACATTTTTTTAACTATTTTTAACCCGAGAATATCTGCAGAAAGCCTATTATCTTTTTTATTTTATAAGTATTTATTTTTTATATAGTTAGACAGCAATAAACAGTCTAAAAAATAATAATCTAAAAAAACTATTTTTTTTATTTTTTATTAGATTTTTGTATTTATTTTTTTTCTTCTATTCTTTTACTATTTAATTTTTTATATTTTTTGATTTAACTATATCTACACCGGCTTTTATAAATATTAAGTTTTAAAATACTAATATAAAAACTGCTAATATAAAAATATTAATATAAGTACTGTTAAAATATTAAAATCGGAACTTTTTAAAGTATAGAAAAATAATCTAATAAAAAATAAACAAAATAATATAATTTAGTTTTAATTATAGCTTACCAATATTAAAGATAAGAGATAAGAAATATAACTTAATATTTTGAAGACTTTGAATAAAAATATAATTAATATAATTAAAAAATATATATAAAATATAAAAAATAGAACTAATATAAAAATAGAAAAAATAAAGAAAAAAAACAACTAGTATAGTATATTTAGATTTTAAAATCTAATAATATTAGTTGTTTCATTTTTAATATAAAATTAAACTAGTATCTTAAATAATAAGAATATATTATATATTTTAACAATATTAATTTTTTATCGACTATCTTAAAAATATAGTTTATATATATTAAGAATTTATAATATAAGTATTACTAATTATTTTTAAAATATAGTTTTTAATTAGTATCTAATACTTAGTAAATATAATATATATATATATATATATTTAGAAAATAAGATATTTAAAGATTTCTTTATTAGATCAATGTTTAATATTATTTAAATATTTATTTAACATATTATATATTACTATATGACTTTTTATATTAATAAGATTTATAACTAGTTAATATTAATATAAATATATTTTTTTCTAATCTTATAACTAGTATTAATTTATTTATATAAATTATTGTAATAGTTAAATCTCTTAGCTGTCTAGATAGTAAGATATTTTTTAATAAAAATAATTAGATGATAAGCAGAATATCTAGTAAAAATATTAATATAAAAATAATAATTATTATAATAATAACTACTAAAAAATAATATTCTAATAATATATATGAAAATCATTCAATAATATTTATTAAAACCAGAATAACTATTAGAGCTATTAAAAAAATATTATAAAAATAATTATAATAATTATAATAACTATTTTTCTAGAAAGTTTTATTTACTCTAATACGATTATAACTAATATAATAATAATTTTAATTCTAGAAAGTTTTAATCTATTAATATAAATATAAATACTAACAACAAAAATAATAACAGATATTTTTCAAAATAAATAATATATATAAAAATAAAATAACTTATAAATATAGCTGTAGTAGTTAGATTTTATATTCTAAACAGCTATTCTTAATAGACTATTTTTAAACTAAAATTAAAACTAAAAATGGTAATAAAAGAATAATTAGTTACTAGTAGTCTTAGAATTATATAAATAGATTATAACAAATATATTATATCGTTATTTAAAATAATAATTAATTTTAGTTTTAGTTTTAATTATATTTAGTCTTAACTAATCTTTTCATATCTAACAAGTTTAATAATATATATTATAACTATAACAAAAAATATAATTATTATAAAAATTAGACTAATATTTATTATAATCTATATATTATATATATAGCAAGCCGCTACTATAATAGTAGATCTTAGTAAAAAAACTAACTTTTAAATAATATATTTAAATATAAAATATAGTTTAATTCTAATTAATAAAGTCTTTATTTTAAGTATTAAAAATATTAAGTTTTATTTTATTAATAAGAATGTTTATATTATAAATAGTGGCTTTAAGTATACTATAAGAGTATATTATTCTTTAAATATATTTTTTAAAAATAATAGTAAAAGAAGAAAATTAGCTTTTTAATTAAACTATCTAATATTAAGTATTAATATAAATATATTCTTATAAAAGTATTTATTATAAATAATCCTAAGTTTAAAATAGATATATTTATAAATACTAATATAATTAGCTATAAAAATATCCTGCTTAATTATTACTATTAGAAAATATATTTAGAAGACTATAAAAATATATTAATTAATATTAAAATATAAGCTAAAGAATAAATTAAGATATTAGTTTATTTAGTTAAGTATATTATAATATTAGTATATAATGTAGTATATATATCTATTTATATAAAATTAAAAGTACTAGAAGATATAGATCATGTATTTAAATTCTTACTATAAAAAGATCTTATAGTTTATATATATTTAGTTAGTTTAGATTTTATTTTTATATAGGCTATTAATTAAATATACTAGATTAGAAGCAGTCTTAGATAATAAATATATTATTATATAATAAATAAAAGATTATATAATAAAACTAGCTTCTTATTTAAATAAATATAATCTAAAATAATTATTATATTATATAAATAAGTTCAAATATACTAATCTAATTAGTTTTAATAAATATCAGCAGTAATATTTTGCCTGTTTTCTATTAAAAAACATATATTAAATATATATTAAAGAGTAATTAGTATATATTACCGATCTTAAAAATAGTTATAATAGAAAGTTTCTAATTATAAGAAGACTAACTTCTCTTAAATAAAAAAATAAGATAAAATATTTAAAAATACTATTAGTATTAAAACAGTAGATATAAAAATAATAAGACTAGTAATAAAAAAACTATAAAATATTTAGACAAAAAACTAAAAATAATTAAAAATTATAAATTCTTATATTTAGTATTAAAGAATACTACTATATTACTAATAGACTAAATTATATATAATAAAGATTCTAAAACTATTTATTATCTTATAGAAATAATTAGAAAGTATAATATATAGACTACATTAAATAAATCTAATATTAAAGTAGTAAATATATCCGAAGACTAATAACTCAAAATACTAATAAAAAATATTAAAATATTTAAGCTATATATATTTTATATTAATAGATAAAATTAGAAAATTATTAATAAAATATTTAATTTTTAATATATTTAAAATAAAATGTTTTTAATCAAAAATTATACTTTAACTATATATTTTATTTTTATAGTCTAAAAAATAGTAATTAATCTAATTATAAATATAAAAATAATAAAAAATATATAATAATAGATCTATAAAAAGCAAATAAAAAATAAATTAGATTTTTATTTAATTTTATTATAAAATAATATTATTTAGCTAATAGCTGGATATATATATATATTATAATAATAAATATTTCTAAATAATTTTATTAATAGTTTATAAAGTATATATATTATAACTGTCTTATTATTATAAGATATTAGAATCAAAACGTTTTCCATATTATAATTATAAAATTTATTAATTTTATTCTATATATCTAGAAATAAATAAATCTTAGTTTGAAGAAATTTCAAGGATTTTATAAAGTATATATTAAAAATCTGATAATTATATTAGTCGGTTTTAATATATATATTAAATATTTATATTAAGTGTTTAAATATTTTAAAATAATAAATATTAAGCTTAAGCTTATTAAAACTTTTATAGCTTTTTTATTTATATAATTTTTAGATTAATAAGTTAATAGTCTTAGCCTGTCTATTCTAAGAAAAACTAACAGTAATATAATAGTTTTTATCTTCTAATATATTATTAGTTTTAAAATACTATTTTGATACTATAAGCCATTTATATTATTAAATATTATAATATATTCTTGATATATAGCTATTTTAAAATAAAAAAAATACTTTGTAAAAACTTATTAAATCAAGGAAATTAAAGCTAAAAAATATATTTTAATAATATTATATAAATCTTAATATCCGATAAGCTTACTATATTTAATAGTTTATAAATAAAGTTTAATAAAAATATAAATAAAATGCTAGTATATTTTTAATCCGAATATTAATTATATATTAATTTTGATATTTTGTATAAGAAATATAATACTATTTTATATTATATTAATTAAAACAAGTTATATAAATTATTAAAACTATTTTTATATATTTAAATATAACTAGTCTTATTTCTTAGTAGATTTTTTATAATTTATGAATATAATTATTAGCTAACAGAGCTTAAAGTAGTTTATTTTATTTAAATAATTTAAAAAATAAAATATTATTCTAAAGTTATATATATATTAATAATAGTATATATATTTTATATATATACTATTAGACTCACCTAAAAATAATATTTAATATAATAATATTAAATTATTTAAATTTTTATTTTATTTATATATTCTAGTTTATATATATAAAAATATTACTTATAAATATACTATAAATTTAAAAAGATAAATAGTTTTATAGATATAGTATTTTATTTTTCAGCTAAAAATATATTATATATATTTTTTAATTTTAGTAATCTTTATAATAGATATCTGGGGTCATATGATCTCGGATCTTACTATCTCTTAGAGAATTAGCTATATAGCTGTAGATATCTTAATTAATATATATATATCTTTTTTATAAATTATAAGCTTTTATAGTTATATTTCTTATTAAATTTATTTTTTTTATTTCTTTTATTAAAATTTTTTTATATATATTAATATCTACGATATCAACAGCTTTTTATATTTTTATTTAGCAACTTTTATATTAAGAAAAATAGAAAAGTTTTTAAAATATTCTAGCTGGCTTAATAACTAGATCCGGTATTTATTAATTTATTAAATTAATTAATTATATACTTCTACTATACAAGCAGCGTGGCTATATATTATATTATAATATTATTAAAAAATCTGTTTAATATTAATATTTTTAAAACTGTATTAAAATTAAAAGACTAGTTTAACTAGTTAATATAGTAATATAATCTATATAATTATTTTAAATCTAAGAATTTAAATATTTAGAAATTATTTTAAAATAACTATATTAGTTTTAAAAAATCTGTTTTTTATTTGGAAAATAAAACCTAAGTTATATAAATTCTTATAGTTCGAGTAATAAAGAATAGAAATTTGTTTATATATATAAATATTTAATATAGTATTACTAAGACTAGAAAAAAAATTATATTTTATTAAATATATATAATATAAATATTTAAGAATAAAACTAATTAAATTATTTAGTTTTTATTATTTTTAATATTATATATAAGTCCAGCTTTGTAGTATATTTTTAAAACTATAATATTATAATTAAAATATATAAACTTTTTTAAAAAGCTTATAAAATCTTTAGTTTTATAACTACTGTTTATTTTTATAATAAATAAATATTCATATACTATAATAGTATTTTTAATTAAAATATATTTCTAATAAAATTTACAAATACTTTTAATAAATTATATAATATTAAGATTATAAATAATTAAACTAAACATCTATAGTTTTTTATAATAATTTAAAATATTATAATATTTTAACTGTTTATTATAAATTAATATATAATATTTAAAAAAACTACTATTTTTTTATTAGTTTATATCTAATTTATATAATTTAAATATATCTAAAAAAATTAATTTTTATAACTATTTATATATATTATTATTAATAAGATTTTAACTATTAATATCTTTAATTATAGTAGTAGTAATTATAATAGCTAAAACTAAAATAAAAATTATAGCTGTAAATATAATAATAGCTATAAATATAATAAAAAATAATTAAATTCTAATATTTAGTTTAAATATAAAAAACTTAATACTGTAAATAAAAACTTAAGATTTTATATTTTTTATTAATATAATAAAAATTATTTTTTAAGTAAGTATTTATTAAATCTAAATAAAAAAAAGAATATAAATTTATATATTAATATAGTATTTATACTAATAAAAATAATATTATTATTTAAACTATCTACTATTAATATTATAAATATTAATTATAATTTATTTAATATTTTTACTATATTAATTTATTTTAATATAATAGTTATAATCTAAAAAAATATTTATTTAAATTATATAAATAAATAAATATTTGATTTTAGAATTATAAAAAGTATAAACTATTTTAAATATTATTTTTAAATTTTTATATTTTATATATATTAGATTAAAACAGCTACTAATAAAGTTTTTTATATTATTAGTTATAATATTATTTTTATTAAACTTATGAATAAAAAAAATAATTTAATTAATATATTTAATATTAACTGTTACTAATTTATTTTAATTTTCTTAAATAATCTTATTTTTTATAAACAGCTTGCTTGTTTAAATATTTAATTATATATAATAATAAAAAAAATTATATATTCTATTAAAAATAATAAATAAATTAAATATATTATTATAACTAAAAAGTAATAATTTATAAATATTATTAATATAATAAGCTATAAAATTATTTATAGTCTATATTATAATAATATTTTAATTTACTTATTTTTTATTAATCTTACTATTTATATAATTAAAAAGTTAGTTATTTTACTAATTTTAATCTATTTAGTTTATTACTATATAGTCTATATTTTTAAGTATAAAATCTATAATTTTTTAAAATATATTATTAGTTTAAATATTAAAAAAATATTTTATTAGTATTTTATAAACTATATTTTTTATTACTATTAGATTTTTTTTTTAAAAAACCGCAGTAAGATTTATAATAAGTTTATTATAATATAAGATTATTTTAAATATTAATTAAATATTAATACTAAGTATATTTATAATAATAATATACTAGAATACTAACTATATATAACTTATCATTAAAAATAAAATATTATCTAAAATCTAGCTTTATATTACTATTTTAATTTTAATCCGATTATTAAAATTAAAAATAGATATCTTATTAAGTTTTATATTTTTATTATAACTAATAATTAATTATCTTATTATTTTTAAAATTATATTATTCTTATTATAAATTATATTCAGAATCAGCTTATATATAATTTTATTAGTAAGATACTATATAAAGCTTTATATAATATATAATCTAATATTATTTCTTAAAAAATTTTTAACTACTACTGCTGGTATTTTATTTTTAAAAAAACTTATAATAAATTAAAAAATTATATATAGAAAAATTACTTTATAAACTATTTTAAATTAGTTTATAAAATATATAATATTAAGATCTGTTAAATTATATATATATATAATATTACTTTTAATAAAAAACTAATTTTTTAAATATTTATAATTATTTTTTTATATAATTTTAATTCTGTATATAGCGGTATTTTAAATATAAAAAAAATTATTTAAAAAAATATATACTATTAGTATCTATTTATTATATTTTTTTAAAACTAGAAGCTACTATAAATAAAAATTTTTAGTATTTCGGCTTTAAAATAAAAAATTAACAACTTAAATTCTAACTAGCTTATTAAATATAAACAAACTAATATATTATTTTTATTAAATATTTCTAATAATATTATATATAATATATTATTTAATATTTTTAATATACTGTTTTTTATTATTAAAAATATTATTTTTAATAATAAGTTAATAGTTATAAACTATCTAGTTACTAGTAACTTATTTTTAATATTTTTATTTATAAAAACTATAATTTAAAAATTATTATATTATTTAATCTATATATAAAAGTTGTTTTATATTTTATTTAAATTATTACAGTTTTATATTATTAATATTAATAATAATCCGAATCTTTATATTAATATTTTATTTTATTTTTTAATTAATAATTATTTTATTTATATTTTATTTTTTAATATTATAGCTATACAGCCGACTCTAGATCTATTTTTATATTATAAAAAATCTTCTATTATAAAAAAATCTTCTATTATAGAATATTAGTTATATTTTTACTAGTTATACTAATACTATAGTCTATATTAAAATCTTTAAATAATATAATATTATTTATTAGAAAATATAATAATAGATTAAATAAAATACTTTTTATATTATTTTATATCTTTATAAATTCCGACTTCTATCTTTTAAATAAATATAGAAAATTAAGTATAATAGTATATATAAAATTTATTTTATTAGTAAAAACTTTTACTAGTATACCGGTAAAGACTATTAAATAAATAAAATCTATACTATTATTATAAAAAATATTAGTTTTAAAACTTTTATTATTTTTACTGTTATATTTGATTAGATACTATATAGTCTTAATATTATTATAATTTTTTTAAATACTAAACTATATAAATTAATATATATTAAACTATTAGAAGATTTTTAAAAAAACAGTATATATAATATATTTATTAAATTATTATATAAATTGAAATAAATACTATATAAATAATATAATATATTTTATAATTTTTTATTATAAACAGCTTTAAATATTTTTATATAAACTACTTTGTATTTATTAAAAAGAATCTTTATATTTTTATTTATATAAATAATATTTTTTTTTAAAACTAGATATCTTTATGATTAATACTTTTAAAAATCTACTAAATAATCTTATTAAATTTATTAATAATAATTTTTATACTTACTTTTTTAGTATTAATATTATATAAATTAATAATAGTATATATTTCTTATAAAAATTATATATCGAAGACTATTTAAAGTATTTTAATATATTAATATATAAAATCTTTTTTATATTATTTAACTATAAAAATCCTTTATTTAAATATACATAAACTATCTAGTTAGATAATATTAAGTTGTATTAAAAATATAATAATATTTTAATATAAATTATATTAAATATATATTTTAATATTATATATATAATTAGTAAGTTATTATTTTTTATAATAAATTTTAATAAGTCTTATATTTAAGTTATAAATGTTATTTAATATTATTTTATAGACTTATTAAATTATTATTTTTTTTATAAATATAAAAACTCTAGTTTTATTAACTACTATAATACTAATTAAACTAATTTTTATATTTTTAATATTATATTAACTTTCGGTTATATTTTTTATCTTACTAACAGGCCTATTTTTTAAAATTTAAAAAAATAAACTGCTATTATACTATCTTCTATAAAAAATAAATATATTATTTAAATTATTATAATCTAAAAACTTTTTTAGCTTTAACTTCTATTTTACTGACTTAAATATTTAGTATTTTAAAACTATATCTATATTAATAATTAAATTTATTATAATTTACGCTGATAATTAATCTGTTATTATTCTAGCTAAAAATTCTAAATTTTATATAAAAACTAAATATATATCTATTAAATAGTATTTTATACAGTATAAAATATATATTAAAAATATTAAATTTATTTATATTAATATAACAGATCAAGCAGCCGACAGTTTTATAAAATCTTTTAAATATTTTATTTATTTTTATTTTATTAAATAGTTTAATATAGTAGATTTTATCTAATATTTCTATATCTATATTTTATTTATTTTTTATTTTAGAAATATAAGCAGTCTTATATTTTTTTATATATAATTTAGTAGCGATCTTTTTATTTATAGAAAGTATAACAGATATCTAGAATTATATAATCTCGGATTTTATTATTTCTTAGAGAACCAGCTATATAGCCGTAGACACCTTAATTAATACACATGCATTTCCTCTCACACCAACCATGTTTTATATATCATAAAATAAATCTTCTATTAATTTTTTATTTATTTATCTTTTTATTTATTATAAAAAACTTTTATAAATATAATTAAATAGATTTTTAAAAAAATTAAAATTAATATTATAATTATTAATAATAATATGGACTATATAAATATTATTATTTTATAAAATTTATTTAAACTAAATAATCAATATTATAAAATAAATATAGAATTCATCTAATAGTTTTAATTTATATATTAATTATTTAATTTAATAAATAATTTTATAGAAACTAAAAAATTAGTAGTCTAACTTTTTAGATAGATCTAAATTTAAAAACAGATTATACTTTTAATAAAAATATAAATAAACTTAATTTCCTTTAAAAAATTTCGGCTAATATTATTAGTTATAATAATATTTTATGTAGGAAAATAAATAAATTTAACTATTTCTTTTATATCTAGTTGTAGATTTTGAATTTAATGTTTTAATATTTATATGAATTTACGCTAGTATTAGAATTAATATAGATTTATTTTAAATAATAATTTATAAAATATTTGTCCGGCTATAGTATAAATTAAAAAAATTAAAAAAAATAATAGTTAAAAATAATTAATATATTTATTACTATCTTTTATAATTAAATACTAGAATATAATTTTGATAATCTAAATAGTATACTTTAATTAATTATTAGTTTATAAATAATATATTATTATAAACAGCTAGTTAATATTACGATTTTTATAAAAACTTTATATTATATTTAAAATAAAATAATATTTTCTATCGAAGATAACAATATATAATATTTTTTAATTATATAATATTAAATGTATAGATATTTTCTATTTTTATTATATAGTATTCTACTAAATATATTTTAAAATATAATTATTTTTTTAATAAATTTATCTATTATAACTAGCAGCTAGTTATGTTCATTAACTAAAAAAGGATTTACAACAAAATTTATTATAATCTAATAAAACAATATTAATAAAAGTATAATTAATTAGAAATTATTAAAAAATCTATATTATAATATTTAATAAAGTGAATATTAAGAGTAGTATATAAGATATAAATATAAAATATATTAATTTTTATAAATAATTTATTTTTTATATATCATAATAAAAACTTTCTTAAAAAAAAACTTGGAATATATAACTAAAGATTATTAATAATTTTTATATTATAATTAATTATTTTATAGTTATTAATATAGTTAGATTAGTTAATTTTATAATTTATTATTTTATTAAATTAGATTTTATTATTAGTATAGAATTATTAGCTAGAAAAAATCATATAATATTAATATTAATAATATAAAATAGTATACTTGTATTACAGATTTAATTATGAAAAAAATTATTATTTCTTAAATATGAAAATACTATTAGAACTAGTATATTATCTATTATATAAATATATTTAAAATCTAAGTTATACAGAGATTAGAGGTATATTTTATTTAATTATAATTTTTAAAATTGTTACAAAAATGAAATATACTAGTATATCTAATAAAAAACATATTTAAATTATTACGATAATTAATATTAATATTATATAGTTAGAATATACTATTTATATAGAATAATTTTAATAAAATATTAATAATTATATTTATTTTATCTAGTGGATAAAATTATATAGTTAAAAATATTATATAAATTGAAAGATTGTAATAAGCTGTAAACTAAGCTTATTAATATTAACTATAATACATAAAGAATTTTAAATAAATTATAATAATTAAATAGTTAATAAAAACTATTAATAATAAAATAATATTTTTAATTATAAATTATATTTTATATGATTTTTATATAAAATAGAAAACCTTAAGTTTAATAATCTAATAATTCTTTTTAGCTGATTATAAAAATCTAAATGAAGATAAAACTAATTAAATCTTTATTTATAGCAGTAGAATCGGTTTATTAAAGATAATATAATTAGATATATAATAAATTATAATAAAAAAACCGCCTTTAAATATATTAAAATTGATAAAAAATATAAAATCAGAATTAAAATAAATAAGACTTTATAAATTAGTAAGTTCTTTTTAAGGAATCCTAAATATCTTTTATTTATTTAAAATAGAATCTAGTATTATTTTTATTATAAATATTTTATATTATTATTCTTTGTTGGCGTTTTTGAACTATTTTTACTTTTTTATATTACAAAAATCTATTATTTAGACAAATTATTTTATTTAATATTAATAATATTTTATAAGTTTAAAATAATACTCTAACTATACTAATATTTAAATAAACTTAAATATTTTAATATTTTTGATTTTTACTTTGAAGATATCTAATCCGAGAATATTAATTTTTAGACTAAAAGGTTTAATAAAACAAAATATTATAAAAACTTTTAAAAATTTTAGTTTTACATTTAGTATTATAAGACAACTAAATATAAGATTAAGATATTACAAAAATTCTTTAGATTTATTAGATATAATAATAATATTATATGTTTTCTGTTTTTTATAAATAATAATAATAAGTCTTTTTTAATAGTCTTAACAAATTTTTTATTGATAAAAAAACTTAGCAATATTAATTATAGTAATAAAATAATATTTAGAAATAAAATTAATAATATTTTTTTATTATAAAATAAGATATTTATTTAGTATTATTGTTATATTTATCCCGTAAAGATTAATAATAATATATTTTATATTTATATTTTTTAGTAGTATTATAAATATTATATTAAATAATAAAAGCTGAATATATAAATAGAATATATAATATTATATATTTTAACTTATTTTAATTTTAGAACTTGTTAAATACTTATTAATAATATAATAATTATTAGAATTTATATAATATATATAAGTTTTTAAAACTTATTATTTTTAGTTTTTTTATAGATATTTCTATCTACTATGATCCTAGAATTTTTATTATACTAATATTAGAGCTGTTAGAAATTGTTTAAATTCTATATTTTAATATAATATTTTATAGTAGATAAATTCTTATTATTATATAATATTATGCTATTATTTATTATAAATATTTTTTAAATTATAAGTATTTTATTATTAGTAGTTATTATATAAATATTATTATTTATTATAATTTACATTTTTTAAGATTATAGTTAATATATTCATACTATTATATAATATAATTAAACAGTTTAACTTTATTTATTTAAAACTTAATATTTAGCTTTAAACAATTTTTTATATAATATATAGAAATATGGTAATAAAATATAATAATTTTTAAATAGATATAATACTAAATATAATTTATTTATTATAATAATTATAAGCTTTAATAAATAATATTTTATAATTCATTAAATAAGCGAGAATTTAAATATTATTGATTTATATAATAATTAGGTTGAATAGATAATTATCTAATAAAAATAATACTAATTTAATAAATATATATATTTTAGAATAAAAAGATATAATAATCTACTATTTAATATATACTAAACAGAAACAAGAATATTAGGCTATATTGATTAATTTAATAATAAATATAAAATTATTATAAACTTTAATAATACTAATATTAATTTTAAAATCAAAAATTATATTTTACATATATATAATCTTATTATTAATTAAAAGGGCGGTATTAAGTTTAAATAAAATCTAAATATAAATAATAATTCTAATATATAAAAGCTTATTTATAGAAAAAGTAAAAACAGAAAGATTAATATAAAATATAATACAAAAAATAGATTTATGTTTTAAAATAATATTTTTAATTTTAAAATTCTTAAAAATATAAATATTAATATTTAGAAGATTATAAGTAAGAATTTTATTGATTAAAGATTTTATATAATTAGAGTTAATAATTATTTTAGTTAATATTTTAGTTATATTTAAGCTAATTTTTATTATTACTAGCTTTAAGTTTCTAAGAAATATAAATATAATTAGAATTATATATTTAATCAGCTGTAAAATAATTAAAAATAATAATTAAAAATAATAATATTTATATTTAAAGCTATTTTATTAGATATAATTAATATAATATTGAATAGAGAATATAAAAAATAACTATATATTTCATGATTGAATAAAAAATAGTAGAATTATTATTATATATAACTAAATATTTAATAATATTTTTGGTTCAACAAAATATATGCTATTATTTTTTTTAATATTATTTTCGAATTTTTATACTTCATAAATTTATAATTAATCTAAGATTTATTAATTATACTATAAGAAATAATTATAATTAATATTATTATATTTTATAGTATAGATATAACTTATACTATAACTAATAATATATATATATGTAGATGTTTAAGAAATTATTGTATAATTATTACTTTTAAGTATTTCTTATACAATTTATTTAAAATTGAAATATTTATAAAAGCTGCTGTAGTTGCTGTAGAAATAATACAATTAATTATATAATATAAATGATATTTAATCTTAAAGAATATATTAGTTGTTATGAACTATCTAATTAATAAGCCTGTTATATAATTAGTATTAAGAACTTTTATATTACAAGTTTTTATATTAAAATTAATTCTAATTATGATTTCAATCAGAATTCTAGTTACTTTAGTAATTAAAGTAATAGTTTAACTAGTTCTTATGTTTTTTTATTTTTATTTTTCTGCGCTTTTCTCATATATATTATACTTAGTAATTTTACTTTTTAGTAAGATATTCACTTCTTAAGAAAATATAAGAAAATAGAAAAACTAGTGTTTTTGTGGACTGTCTGGCCTCTCATTGGCTGGGCAGCTTATTACCTTAGCCGGTAGTTTAGATAGATACTTAAATAGCTAGAATCCCTCTCTTTTTGTATTTTTCTTAGATTATAAGTTTTTTTCTTATTTATTATTCTTTTTTTTAGAGTATTAACTATTTTAATATTTTATTAAGAGGTTTTATATTTATTAAATCTATATTATTTATAATATTTTTTCTATTTTTTCTAATTTTTAGATTTTTATATATATAAGAATAATATTATAGTTAGCTAATTAGTAGCTAGAATATCTCTAATATATATTAAATATAAAAAGTTAAAAAACTAATAGTAGAGATACTATTTAATATTATATTTAATATTAAAAAAATTTAAAGTTTTTTCTAATAAGCTTTTAGATTTTTTACCGGTTTTATTAATATTTCTTTTAGATAAGTAAGAATAGAATATCTAAATATATATTATTAAAATAAATTTTTATTTTTATTATATAAAAGATTTTATTAATAAAACCTTAGTATAGTTAATTCCGGGCGAGATATACTTTAATATATAAAAATAATAATTAATTTTTATTAATAAATAGCTTGTAAACTTATTATTAAAAAATATATTTAAGAAGTATTTAAATTAATTTTTAGAACTTAAGTATACAGATAAGATTTTTATTATTATTTATAAAATTATTTATAAAAAAAATATATTAAAAAAATAAATTATAATTATTAGTTTTTTTATTATAAAGTCTTTATAGTATATAAAGCTGTTATAATTTATAAATATATTTTAATATAAAAATTTAAATATCCGGGCTTTCGGCTGTAAAATTAATATTTATATTATTATTTTTTTATATTATTTAAAGAATAATTTTTTATTCTATGTAATTATATATAAGATTAATCTTAGTAAAAATAATAAAGCAAAAACTATAATCTTAGTAGATATATTAAAGAAAAAATAAAAAAATAATATTATATAATTATTAAAAAAACTAGTAGATAATTTATCTAATAATTAACTTACTTAAACTTAGACATCTTTTTTATATAAAAATAATATAGAAAATATATCTTTTATAATAGATATAAATATAATATTAATTTATATTTCTATCTTTATTATTTTAGAAATAGAAATTATAGATTTATTATAAGAAAAATCTTTTAAATATTATATATTTTTATTATATTAATATATTTATTAATATAGCTGTTACTAAAAAATCTAGTAAAGAATTACTTTATTATATATGAATATAAAGTTTTAGCTTCAGATATATATTAATATCGGACTTTAATTTTCTTATTAAATATAAGATATAGATATTTAAAAAAATATATTAATATATTAATTTTTGTAATAATTATAATAAGACCAAAGAATATAAGAAAATCAAGTTATATTTTATTATTAAAAATATTAAAACTATTAAATTAATTATAAAAGTAGAATATAATCTTAATATTTTATATAATCTACTATTAGTAGAGAAGATATTTAATAATTATAATATTATTTAATATATTAAAACTTAAAAGATTAAAGATTTTAATATTAATTATACTATTAGATATATATAAAATAATAAAATACTTATTATTAAAATATATAATAATAATAAACTATTTAAATATTTTTAATTTAGTATTATTAATCTATATATTTTATATTATTATTTAGACTATACGGACAAGCTCAAATTCATTATTATAATAAAAAATATTAATAATAAAATAGTTAGTAAGTTAGGATTTAAATATAAGATTTATAAAACTAAAAAAATATATAAAAAAATATTATAAAAACTAATAATTAAAAAATAGAATTAATAAAATATTTAGAGTTATAATACTTAGTATTTAAGACTAGTAAATATTAAAAATAAAAAATATTATTTAATTTTTATTAATTTATCTACTAGCTGCATAAAAATCTCTTTATTAAAAAATCTTAAAAATAAAACTAGTAATATATTAATTATATTTAATAAATAATATAAAAATATTATAGGCTAGTATATTAACAAATAATATTTTAATAATAGTTAAAAATTTAGAAATTTTAAAAAATAATATAAGTCTAAAAATATTATATATTTTATATCAGCTTTATATTATTATTATTAAAATATTTATTTAAAATAGTATAAATAATATATTATATTAATAGCTAGAATAATACTACTTAATATTAGACTATTATAATATTTTTAGTTAGAAATAATTAAAACAGCAGTATATATTATTAATTATTTAATTTTTTTAAATAAAAAGTTACTATTTATCTTAGAATAATATATATATTCTAATATTAAGCTAGATATTATACTAATTAAATATTTTTATATATATAATTATAAAATCTATACTCTAATTAATCTAAATAATTCTTAATATATTAAAAAATATAAATTTAAATTATATATATTGTTGACCGTGGCTAAGCCGACTGGGGCGAGATTTATGGTGGATTATGCATGCTTGATTATTTACTGTCTACGCTATTGATACATTAAAGGTCGCCCGAGGCGGCGGGAGGGAGGCGGTCCATGGTGGCAGAACTGCAACATATATAGATTAGCTATTTTATTAAATATAAAAAAATTTTAATTATATATTTTATATTCATAAGCAAAAAAGTAAAAACAATTATATATTCTAATAGTATTAAGTTTTTTAAATAATATAAATACAGTAATAACTATAATGATAATTTTAAAAATATTTTTATATAGTTTTTTTACTAATTTTTTATTATTAAAAAATTAAAAACCTGTTTGGAGTAAGCTATTAGAAAATAATAATAATTTAATACTAATATAATTAATTATATATAAATAATAAATAGGTTTATTAAATATAACTAAATTATTAATTTATAAGTAAGTTTAAACTTAGATTTTATTTTTTTTATTTTTTAAAATATTTAATATATATAATAATTAAAAAGACTGTTACAGACGCTTTTTAAAATTTATAAAGACAAATAATAAAAAATTATTCTAAACTATAAATAAAATAAATTTTTTTAAGTTTTAATAGAAAGAGTTTATTTAGAAATATTATTAATAATATTAAATATCAAAATAAATTTTTTTAAATAAAAAAATCCGGCTGGTCTTTTAAATAAAAATTATTTTTATTTTTATTATATACCGTAGAAGTCTAACTTTAAGATTTTAAATAAAAACTATTTTTACTTTTATTATATACTAGAAAAAATAAAACTTAATATTATAAATAAAAACTATTCTAGTTTTTATATAATAAATAATTTTATTATATTTATAAACATACTATAATAATTTTAATATTATAAACTATTACTATTTAATATAATTATAAATAGGATTTTATTATTATAGTACATACTCTAATAATAATAAATAATACTAATTTATAAATTTAATCTTATAATTTAATATAAATAAATTTTAATATTAAGACTAATATATTTACTACTAGTATATAATATTTTTATATATTTAATCTAAATAATAACCTTTAAAAAATATTTAAAAAATAAAATAAAACTAAAAACTAGTACAGCTGATAAGACTTTTATAATAAATATAACTATAAATATAATAAAATATTATAAAGTTATATTTAAAAAAATACTAAAATTTATAATTTTATAAAATATATTATAATTATACTTTTAAAAGATTTATAAATAAAACTATTATATATAATAGTAATAAATATAAATTATATAATATTAATATCTTATTAAAGCTATATTAAATTATAATATTAAAATATTTTAAAAATAAAAGTAAATAGTAGCTAATATAATTAATAAAATCTTATAATATGTAATATTTATAAATCTTAATTTTTAAATTAATTACAATTTTCAGCTGCTGCTATTTATTATTTAAAAAAATATATAGAACTAATATTAAGTCTAAAATAAAATATTATTCTTATTAAAAACTATAAAATCAAGCTATTTTAAATATTAAATTATTTAAATAAAAATATATTATATAAATAGTCTGGTTTCGAGAATATATTTTAATTATATAATATAACTTTTATATATTTTAATAAAATCTTAGTTTTAAAGATATATAATACTATTAAAATCTTTTTTTAATAGCTAAATTAGCTAAAAATAATAGAAATTAAGTAGAATACTTAATAAAAAAGATATATTTAATTTTATTAGCCGGCCGGCTAATATTTATATATTTTTGGAATATAGATATATATTATAAAAACCAATAATAATAAATAAATATAATATTTTAAAATATATTAAATAATCTATAGAAATATTAATAGTTTAATTTAATTTTAAAAATAACTATATTCTAGTTTTAAATAGTATTATTTTTTTTAATATTTATTACTATTATACTTTTATAATTATAATATATTTAGTATAATATTATTATAGTATATTTTAATATTAGACTTTAGAATCAATTTATATATATATATATTAACTAATAAATCTTTATAAATTATCTAGTAAGATTTAATATTTAAAAAAATATTATATAATCTCCGGCAAGTAGTTTTTTTCCAAAATAAAATAATTAATAAAATATTATATATACTTGGATTTAAGCTATTAAAATAAGATATTTATATTTATATTTTTAGTTTAAATTTTTTATAGCTGTTATTATTCTGGTAAGAATTATTATTTTAAAATTATTTTATATTTTTAAAAAATTATAAATCTTACATATTATTAATATCAATAATATCTTTTTTTAGCCAGGCTTAAATAAATATATATTAGTATAATATACTTATTATAATAAAAAAAACTTATTAAAAATTTGTTAAAATAAAATCATATATTTTTAAATATTATAGCTATAGAAGAATCGGCTAAATTAATATATAATTTTTTTTATTTTTTAAAAAATAATAAATACTATTAGTATATATTAAAATTGATGGTTTTTATAAAATAATTATATTATAATTTTATAAACAAATATTTTTAAATAGAACTATTATAATTAGATTAGTTAATTAGTATATATTATATTAAAAAATTTAAAATATACAGCTATTTTTATAAAAATAAATTATTAAAAAAATAATTTTACAAATATACTCTCAGCCGGATTAAAAAATAAAAAAATTATAATTATTAAAATTTAATATTATTTTCAGTAAACTTATTATTATTTTTAACTATTTTATTTTTAACTATAGCTATTTTAATATATTTTGGTTATAAATATTTTTAATATTATTTTTTAAAATTTTATTATATTTATATTTAGCTTTCCGGCTTCTAGTAATTAGAATATTAATAATAATAATATTATTAGAATTAATAATATTATAAAAATATGATAATAATAATTAAATATTTTTTAATATTATTAATTAAACTTTTCATTATTATTAAAGTATTAATTAATAGTAATAAATATTTTAGTAAATAGTTTTTATATCAAACTTTTTAAATAATAGATTTAGATTAATAAATTCATAAATATTTTTAAAAAAGTTAATATAGTTATTAGTTTTATTATATTTAGTAATAGAAATATTAATACTAATATAATAAACTAGTTAATTAAATTTTTAAATAAATAATAAAATTTTTTAAATATTAGTAAATAAAAATAATAATAAAAATACTAATAGAAGTTGTTATAAAAAAACTATTATACTAAATATTATATTTATTATAATAATCTTTTTTAAATAACTATATAAATATTTTTTATTAAATAAAATAAAAATTATAAATATCAGTACTGGTAGATATATTAATTATAATATTATAAAATAAACTAAAAATAATCTAATAATAAATAAAATAATTAAATTTAAAACTTATAATATAGATTTTTTATATTAGTATATTTTGGCCGAATATATTAGCTAGAATTTATATATTTTTTAAAATATAGTTAATAATATATTTAATAATATTAGTTTAAATTTTTTTATATCTAATTGAATATTAGTTAAATACTATAATATATTAATAATAATTATATTATTAGTATCTAGCTTAAAAAAACCAGACTTTATAATAATATATTATTTTAATTTTTTTTATTTATTTTAAGTAGGCTTAGTAGATGGCTAAATAATTTTTTAAATAAAAATAATATTAATTAATATTCAGAATATTATAAATCTAATATTAATAAAAGTTATAATTTTTTATATAAAATAAATAATATATAAAGATATTATAATAGTACTAACTATATCGAAAAAAAATAATATTAATTATATTAAATAATATAATATTAAAAGTTAAATTATTTTATATTTGATATTTATTTTTATAAATATAGCTAATTATAAATAAACTAATTAACTATATATAAATTTAAAATAATAATTATTAAAAAAATTAGTTTTTATATTATAGTTTTTTTTAGAACCAGCTGATATATAATAGATTAATTTTATTAAGCTATTTTATATTAGTTTTTATATTTTTTTTAGCTTTTTTTTATATTATAATAGTACAGATCAGCTAAAAAAATATTATAAACTAGAATAATATATTAATAATTTATAATTAATATAGTTTTTTAAAAAAAAAAACTAATATTAAGTATTATAAATTAGTTTTTTAGTATTATTCAAAACCGCAGTATATAAATTAATATTTCTAAAATATAAATATTTTATTATTTAAATTTATATTATTACTATAATACTGTTTATCTTTTTATAAGAATATTTCAGATCTGTTTGTAAATAATTTTTAAATATTAATTTTTATGGAAAAATAAACTATTATTTTATTATAAATATATTTAGAAAATATTATTAGTAGAAACTATTAATAAAAATCTAATAATATAAATCTAGCTAAAAATAGATAGAATTATAAGTAAATATTATAAAATTTTATTATTTTAATTTTGTTATTTTTAAAATAGCTAATAAAACTGTCTAAATTTAATTTTTAAAAAAATTATACTAGATTATTAATATTACTTAGTATAATACTATTGCTATATTCTATAAATTTATTTATTTTATAAAAATAAATTAATTATATAGCTAGCTAATAATCTTATAAGCTTATTTAATAAATATAATTATATATTAAATTAATAGTTTTATTTTAGAATAATTTTTATATATATTATATAACTATTTAGTAATACGCTTAAAGATATTAAGATTAAATAATATTAAAAAATATATTAAAAAAATAAAATTAAATAAAAAAATATAATATAATATTAGATTTTAAAGTAAGATTAAATAGAAAAATAATATTAATATATTTAATATAAAAATAGGATATTTAATTATAAATATAATTAGCAGCTATATAATTTTTTTATTATCTAATTATAATTAAAACTAATTAGTTAATTTAATATTATATAATATAGTTAGTAATAAAATATATTAATAAGGAATATACTAGCTGTACTATTAATTATAATAATATATTATTTATATATATAATTTTAAAATTAATAATATTTTTATTTATAAATATAAAAATTTATATATTAGTATTAAGATTTTCTAAATATTTAAAATATTAATAAAATATATAATAATAGATTATATAATAATATAAAACTATGCTAATACCCATAATTTTATTTATATTAATAAAAAATTATAATTAAAATATATAAAAAATTAAATAAGCAAGTTTAAAAACTATAATTAAAATATATAAGAAATTAAATAAATAAGCTAAAAAACTATAGTTAAAATATATAAAAGATTAAATAAATAAGCTAAAAAACTGTAGTTAAAATATGTAAGAAATTAAGTAAATAAATTAAAAAACTATAATTAAAATATATTATATAAATAAAGCTATAGTCAAAGTATATAAAAAATTAAATAAATAAGCTAAAAAACTATA